>NW_006772547.1:442142-449827 GCF_000442215.2 Lipotes vexillifer | reverse complement strand
GGAATGTTCCAAATTCCCCACCCGTTCCCCACTCACAACTGATTTGAGGAGTATCTTAAACGTTTCATGCCTACCCATCTGCATCTAGACATCCTTCTTGTTCCTTCCTTCACTGATTCATCCATTCAACTAATATTTGGGGGCTCGCTCTATGTGCCAAGAGCAATTTTAGGTAGTGGGAATACAGCATAAGAATAAGACACATTTCCATTTCTTAGGGAGTTTACATTCTAGTAGAGAAGACAAATAACAAATAAATAAGAAATGTATAGTATATCAGAAGACAGGTGCTATAGAAAAGATAAGCTGGGCTAAATGGTAGAGGGAGTGCTGAGGGCTGTGTATGCATGTGCGATTAGAGGTTATAATGTGACAGTTGAGCAGAGAACTGATAGAGAACTGATAGAAGGTAAAAGTCTTCGGGCGGCAGTGTGCTTAGCATATTTAAGGAACAGCAGTAAAGTTGGTGGGACTGAAGCAAAGTCAGTGAGGCAGATAATAGCAAGACAGAAGGTCAGAGAGCTGGCTGAATCATGGAAAGTAGTGGAGCTCACTGCACAATAATTTGAACTGCTTTGTAAGTCATTTTAAGACTTTGGGTTTTACTCTGATGTGGGATACAGTGGGCAGATTTGGACAAGAGGAGTAACATGATTGGATGTAAGACCACTTGGTTGCTAGGTTTAAAAAGAAATGGTCTGTGGGGCAAGGTTGGAAGCTGGGAGACCAGTTGCAAAACTATGGAAATCATCCAGGCAAAAGTAGTAAGAAGAGACTGGATTCTGGTTCTATTTTAAAGGTAGAATAAATAGGATTTAATGAAAGAATGAATTTTGGACGTGAGCAAAAAAAGAGGCATTAAGGACAACTTCAAAGTTTTTGGCCTGAGCAACTGGTGCCATTGATAGGGAAGAGGAACACTGTGGGAGGAGTAAGATGCGGAAGGTTCAGAAATCAAGAATTCTGACAGGACCAGAACAAAGAATCCTAAAATTTATACAGACCCACAAAAGACCCTGAACAGCCAAAGCAATCATCAGAAAAAAGAGCAAAGCTAGAGGTATCATGCTCCCTAACTTTAGATTATACTACAAAGCTACAGTAACCAAACCAGTATATACTGGCACAAAAACAGACACATAGATCAATGGAACATAATAGAGATCCCAGGGGGTATTTCCTGGCGGTCCAGTGGTTAGGACTCTGTGCTTTCACTGCCAAGGGCTCGGGTTCAATCCCTGGTCAGGGAACTAAGATCTGGCAAGCCATGCAGCCTGGCAAATAAATAAATAAATAAATAAATAAATAAATAAATAAACTCCCACACCAGTGGTCAATTAATCTACAACAAAGGAGGCAAGAATACACAATGGAGAAAAGACACTCTTTTCAATAAGTGGTGCTTCGAAAACTGGACAGCTACATGTAAAAAGCAAATTATAACATTTTCTCACATCATATACAAAAATAAAGTCAAAATGAATTTTAAAGACCAGAAACCATTAAATTCCTAGGAGAAAACATAGGCAGAACACGCTTTGACATAAATTATAGCAATATTTTTTTTTGGATCTGTCTCCTCAGGCAAAGGAAATAGAAGCAAAAATAAACAAATGGGACCTAATTCGACTTAAAACTTCTGCATACCAAAGGAAACCATTGACAAAGTGAAAGGACAACTTGCTGAATGGGAGAAAATACTTGCAAATGACATGACTGATAAAGGGTTAATATCTAAAATATATAAACAGCTCATACAACTCAAGATCAAAAGTCCAAACAACCCGATTACAAAATGGGCAGAAGACCTGAATAGACATTTTTCCAAAGATGACAAAGGCAGCCAACAGGTACATGAAAAGATGCTCGACATCACTGATCATCAGAGAAATGTAAATCAAAACCACAATGAGATATCACCACACTTCGGTCAGAATGGGTATCATCAAAAACACCACAAATAATTAACATTGGTGAGGACATGGAGAAAAGGGAACACTTATACACTGTTGGTAGGAACATAAATTGGTATAGCCACTATGGAAAAGAGTACCGAGGTTCCTCAAAAAACTAAAAATAGAACTACCATATGATCCAGCAATTCCACTCCTGGGTATACAGCTGAAAAAAACAAATACACTAATTCGAAAAGATGCATGCACCCCAATGTTCATAGCAGCATTATTTACAATTGCTAAGACACGGAAGCAACCTAAGTGTCCATCAACAGACAAATGGATAAAGAAGATGTGGTATATATATATATATATATATATATACATACACACAATGGAATACTACTCAGCCATAAAAAGGAATGAAATAATGCCATTTGCAGCAACATGGATGGACCTAGACGGTATTATGCTTAGCAAATTAAATCAGACAGACAAAGACAAATACTGTATGTTATCACTTCTATTTGAACTCTAAAAAATAAAACAAACAAATGAATATAATAAAACAGACTCACAGAAAAAGAAAACAAACTAGTGGATACCAGTGGGGAGAGGGAAGGGGAGAGCAGTGAGACAAGGTTAGAGGATTAAGAGGTACAAACTATGATGCATAAAATAAATAAGCTACAAGGATATATTGCACAGCACAGGGAAATATAGCCATTATTTTATAATAACTTTAAATGGAGTACAATCTATAAAAATATTGAATCACTATGTTGTACACCTGAAACCAATACTGTAAATCAACTATACTTCAATTAAAACAATAATAAAATAAAATAAAAAGAATTAATAAAAAGAATTCTGTTTCAAATATGTAAATTTGAGATGCCTATTAGATGCCCAGATGGACGAATCAAGTAGGCAACTGGATAAATGAGTCTGGAGTTCAGGGATTGATTCTGGGCTAGAGATGGAAATCTGGAGTCATCAGTTTATAGACATTAATTAAAGCCCTAAGAGTCGATGAATTCACTAGGAAGTTAGGGTAGATAGAAAAGAAAGATCCAAGAACTGAACCCTGGGACACTCTAACGTAGAGAGGGGGATGACGGGAAAAGTGCAAGTGGCTAGTAAGGTAGGAGGAGAATCAAGAAAAAGTGGTGTCCAGGAAAACAAATGAAGAAAGTATTCCAAGTTATTGAATCTTCCTTTAGTTTCTCTCAGTTTTTTCCAAATGCCCATCTGCATAAGAAATCTAGAATCACTCTACAAAGCATCTAGACAATACCTTATTTATTATTTTGTGGGAAATTTAAAAGATTTTCAAGGTAATTCTGACTTGGCTTGATTTTAACCATAGGTGCTGACACAAGAATGTAACTGCGATGGAATGGGATCTACTGTAGGTCCCAGTGAGCTGGGAGGATTCTAACATACTATAAGGACAGGGGTAGTGTTTACTGGGGGTCAAGTATAAGGGTTTATTTACTTCACTGAATTTTTTTTTTGATAATTGCAATTTTTAAAACTTTTTATTATAGAGAATAGCAGATGTGTAAAATTAGGAAAATAGTCTAATGATATAATAGCCTCTGTGTTCCCATCACCCAGTTCAGCAATTACCAACTCATGCCCAATCTTGTTTCTTTTCTATTCCATTCACTATCCCCATACATTTTGAAACAGACTCCAAACATCATACCATCTCATCTATAAAAATACTTTTTTTCACATTAATACAATATCATTATCACCCGCAAGAAGTTAATGTAATTTCTTATTACAAAGAAATCCAATCAGTGGTCAAGTTTTCAATTGTTTGATAAATATCATGATTTTTTAATAGCTAGCAAATTGTTTGTGCAAGGGAGCAGGCAGAGTTTCCCACCATCTAGATTTTGATGATTGCATTCTCATGCTGGTGGTGCTGAAATGCTTAGCATGCTCCTCTATCCTCTGAATTTCCTATAAAAAGGAGTTGAATCTAGAGGCTTAATCAGGTTTGTTAGATTTTTTTTTGGCACGACTACCTTATAGGTGCTGCTGCTTTCTTCCACCAGGAGTCCCTTAATGTCTGGTTGCTCCTCTTTTTTGTGATGCTGGTGGCTGTTGATTATCACATTGGGGGTTGCAAAATGGTTCTAACTCTACCCATCCTTCTTCATTTACTAACTGTAATACTTCTAAAAAGAGAAACTTCCCACAATCTGTATTTGGTTTCTCCATGATACAGTCCAAAAATGGAAAGGCACTATAATGCTTAATTTCTTATTTATCAATTTTAAAAATAATGAGTTGGTGTCTAGCATCCTCCCACAGAGACCAACTAGGGCATTGTGAATGCATGGATTTAATTATTTTGAGTGTTTCAATCCACTGCAGTTATCCTCACTGATGCTCAAATTATCCACCACTGGCCAATGGAAGCCCCTTCATATAGGTTCCTGAATCCTTTTGATGTATAATCCTCACTATCTGATGTGGCAAGATGTTCAGGTTTACCTTGTATATTTCCCATCCAGACCTAGAATCAGCCATTTCCCCTAGAAGCCCTGGTTCCTTTTAGTGGAAAAGGAATTGAAGTTGTTATGTACCATATAGGGTCACAGAATCAAAGAGCCAGGCGGTAGGTGTTGAAGGAGATGTCACTTCAGTGAGCAAAGCTGTACTAGAGTCCCCTAGAACTCAGAATTTGACTGGGAACCATTCACACCAACCTCCTCTCAAGCTGTTGATCTAAGAAAAGGATGCTATTATCTCCCAAGCAGACAGTGCTGGGCCAAGCTGATGGCATTGTTTCATTCAATCCAAGTAAGTAAAAGGAGAAGAAAAATGGTGTCCATGAAAAAATGCTACTAAATAAGGGAAAAGACAAGGGGAAGGGACAAATCCCTGAAAATGCAGACTGCTACAGGACACAGAAAGAAAATACTGTGAAATTATTTGGCATCCTCAATAAAATGGAAGAAGAGATGTCTTTCATAAAACATGAGCAGATAGTCACAGGATGAAAACAAGCTGAAAAGAAAAAGAACAAAATAAATAGAAAGGTAGATGCATGAGATAAAGAATTCTAAGGGAAAAATCATAAACACAAGGGCAAGAATATGATCAGACTCTACATCTATACATATAATACTGTTGTTTTCACCTAATAATATATGAGAAACATCTTTCCATATGTCATTAAATATTTTTACCAAAATATTCCTAATAACTGGACTGCATGGGGTAATTCAACATATGAAGGGTCATACTCCATTGAACTTACCCTCTTGTGTTAGAAAATTAGGTGTTTTCCAAGTTTTTCTGCCATTCTGTGCAATGTGAAGATATACACATTCTTGTATATCTGCTCAATAAATAGTTATTTACTGAGCATCTAATGATTATTACCGGGCACATGCTGGGATGCATCGTAGTGAAAGAGATGGACACAGCTCCCATCTTCATGAACCTTGCAGCCCAACAGGGAAACAGGGCAATTAAGTAAGAAATTTCAACACTTTTGTGATAAATGGTAGAGAATTGTATGGTAATAAGGAAGCACATGGCCGGGAAGCCTAACCTACTTTAGATTTTCCTGAGAAAGTGACATTTAATCTGAGACCTGACAAATGAGAGGAGCTAAGCTAAGAAAAGAATTGCAAATAATATTTTAGGGAGAAAGAACAGCATGTGCAAAGGCCTGAATATGAGAAGAGCAGGACACACTCAAGACAAAAGAAATTCAGTGGCAGGTCACCAAGGGCCTTGTCACTGAAGGATGTTAAGCATGGGTGTTCTGTGGCCAGTTTTTTTGCTCTAGAGGAAGCACCCTGGGGCACAATGGACATTGGATTGAAGTGTAGCATGACTCAAGGTAGGGAGGCCATTTAGGAAGCTGTTCAATAGCCCAGGCAAGAAAGGGTGGTGAGCCAGAAGAGGGTGCTGGCAGTGAAGACTCAAAGAAGCAAATGGACCTGGAAAATATTTAGGAGAGGCTGATTCATTTGATAGGGGTGGTAAGAGAGAGGGGAGTCAAAGCTGGATCCCAGATTTTTGACTTTAGCAACCAGGTGGTGCCATTTACGAGTATCGGGAGAAAGAGATGAGAAAAATTATGAGTGTGGTTGGGTAATGTTGAGTTTGAGGCTCTTACAAAATCCCCAGATGGAAATAGCCAAAATGCAATTGGATATACAGATTTGCAGCTCAGGATCCCTTCTGAGATCTGGACTGGAATTCTAGATTTGGGATCCATCAGCATATGGGTTGTAATCAAAGGTTTGGGAGTGGTGGAGATCTTACAGAAAGAATATATATAGAGAGAAAAAAAGCACCTAGGGCAGACCCTGAAGAACAGCGCCAACAACGAAGGGATAGGCAAAGGAAAAAGACACTTAGAAGGAAAAGCCAACAAGATAGGAGGAAAACCAGGGGGAAAAATGCAGCCTTATAGAAGCTGAGGAAAAAGCTTGTGTCAAGAGGAAGGGAGTGGTTAACAGCACCAAATATTTCCAAGAAGTTAAGAAAGACAAGGGCTGAAAAGAGTACGCTGGATTTAGTGACTACCTACACCACATGACAAGAGCAGAGAGTGACAGGGGTGAGTTGGGCATGGTGACCAGATTTCACAGTAAAGAGTCATCTGAAGTTGAGGAAGCAGCCAATCTCTCATTTGACACTTGACCCAATTTGAGAATCACTGTCTTTTACTCAAGCAAGTTTAACTCATCTACATTTATTTTCATAATAGTTTTATATGAGTTTGCTTCTTTCATTTTGTTTTATGCTTTCTAGTTTTTATGTGTTCTTGCTCTTTCTTTTCTATTTTATTTTTTGCTGAGTAGACCATTGTGTTTACCATTATCTCATAAAATGAACCGGAGTGTAAACAGCCTGCTTTTAATTCTACTCAGTAGTGGAACCAGAATCTGAACCCAGGCGGAACCCAGTGGAACCAGAATTTGAACTCTGGGGTCCACAGTCTCAGCCACTGTGCTGTACGGCCTCTCTTGTGACCCCAAATATCCTAATACCCATAGGAAATTAACTTGCCCTTGAAAACAGTTACACCATAAGGGCAATAATTTCACTTGTAGAAATACACTTTAGAGAACTAATCAGAGAATTATGCACATAGGTATTCATTGCAGCATTATTTATAACAAAATGAATTTGCATAGGTTTTCCTTTTTCAAAAATAATATCCATCAGCTGTTCCTCTTCAGTGCTTATCTTTTTGTCTGTGTTAATAATTTTTGGTCTTGTAACTGAATTTTGGTTGTAAATTGATCACATTCCTTTAAATGCCAATTGAAAAAAAAATTTACATTAAAATCTGTGCCTTGCCTGATTCCTGAGCTGGCTGACTGTTTACAACACAGAACAAGACTTGACATATTAGGATAAAAGAGCTCCAAGTCCGTCTGAAGGAGGCAGAAGAGGCAGGCATTTTCTGGCATCAAAGCAGACATGTTTTAAGACCTGAGAAATTCGGTTCTAAGATGTCTGGCAATGAAGCAGAAAGAAACACAATAAAGTTACATAATTTCCATTGTCCAATAAGACAAAGAATTCAGAGTAATTCTTTTGTGGAGGCAGTTTTTTCTGGGATCTAAAATCAAGCAGGTGTGGAAGGGTCTCAAGCCCCTACCCACCATCCTCTGGGCAGTTCAGGGGGAAAGGCTTGGTCAGTCCTTGCTATAATTATGCCAGAGGAAAATGACATTTTTCTGGGATTCCAATCTTTCCTTTTTGACTGCTAATAAAGCTAATAATTAAATATATATATATATA
>NW_006772547.1:438163-442132 GCF_000442215.2 Lipotes vexillifer | reverse complement strand
AGCAGGAATTTATGTGAATCTTCATATAATGGGTATTGAGGGACACTGAAGACTGGAACAGAGTTCCCCAAACCCTTGGAATTTCCTGAGCTATAAGAGGCATGAGAGCATATTTTGTTGTAGTATTTGGTCGCTTGTCCTCAGTTTCTGAAATTACTTCAGAGCCATGAAGGTGAAATGGGTGTCTTGTTATTCGTAACAAGTCCCTTTCAACCACAACTGACTTTATGTTAATGAGGCGACTTTTGGAAAGCACTGAAGATGGGGGGCTGGCTACCAGAGGAGCCAACCTTATGATTAGAGGGTGGAAAGTTTCAGTCCTACTCCCTGACGGCTGGAGACTGAGTTCAATCACCAATGACCAATAATTTAATCATCATGCTTGTGTAACGAAACCTCCATAAAAACCCAAAGGACAGGGCTGGGAGAGCTTTGGGGTTGGTGAACACATGGAGATGGGGGGAGATGGAGAGGGCAAGGAAACTCTCAGCCCTTTCCCATCCCTTTCCCTGGGCATCTCTTCCATCTAGCTTTTCCTTTCATAATAAACTGGTGATCTAGTAAGTAAAATGTTTCTCTGAGTTCTGTGAGCCCCTTTAGCAAATTGATTGAACCCAAAGTGGGGGTTATTAGAACCTCCAATCTATAGCCAGTAGGTCAGAAGTACAGATAACAAACTGGATTTGCGACTGGCACAGGAGGGGCAGGGGACGTCTTGCGGGACTGAGCCCTTAACCTGTGGGATCTGGCACTATCTCCAGGTGGACAGTGTCAGAATTGAGTTGAATCGTAGGACACCCAGCTGATGGGGGAGAATTGCCTGTGGGGAAACACATGCCCACACCCACCCTCCACCACACATTGGGACTGGGTGCTCAGACCCCTTACTATCTTCGAACAGTTTATAAAGAAATCTTGTTAAACTCATTGGCCTGGAGGGCTCTCTATGAACTTGCATAAAAGCACACGGCAAGATATCCTCTTCTAACCTGGGGAAGGTATCTATGCAAACAGATGAGAGTGCGGCCTGGTATTTTTGGCTTCTGGTCATATTTGTGTCTTCCTCTCATCTGGGGAGCTCTACCACCAGCAAGGCGCTTTTAGATCCCGTGCTTTTTCAGCTTTGCCATGAAAGCACCCTCACGCGAATATGAGTTGGAGGTGGGTGAGATGTTGTAGCCCAAAAAGGCCAGCTGTAAGCTAAAATGTGTTTGAAGATTTGCAATTTATATTTAAAATCCATGCGAGTTACAGTCTGTTTCATAATGTGTTATAGGTAAAAATGTGTCCCCCGCCCTTAAAACTTCTAACAAAATTGGTGCTCCAGGAAGATGGGCTGTTTTTGTCTTATCTGAGTATCCCTCGGCCAGCTGCCTTGGACCTCCCCACTCCCACAGATACACCATTATTTTAATTTGATGTTGGGCCAGTGCTTTCAGAGTCTAGATTAGTAAACTGCTCCTTTCCAGTATTAGATGTCTTGGAACAGAACATCATGTATTCTTCTAAAGTACAGAAAAGAGGGTCTATATACGCTCTGGTTGACAGGTTTTGTGGGTTTTTTTGTTTTTTTTTTTTAAGTGACTTTAGCTAGTGAACATAAATGAATTGGACTTACTGCTCAGCCACTGTTTTACACAGGTACAAACATCCAGTGACCACATTAGGCAAGGGCCAGCACACTTCTCAAGAAGGATCTTTTAATCTCTAGCATTCATGATCGTGACCTACCTGAAATCCTAGTGGTAAGATGCCTGGGTGGTGGACACTTGGCGGGGCTAATCTAAGTAGAAAAATGAGGCTCTAAGGAGAGGTTTGAAATCTCCAACCTGCCACTCTGTGAGAGCAAGCACCCTCTAAGAATTTTGCACGTCGAGTCTTTTTTCTTATAAGCTCATTCCTATTCAGTTGGCCCTTTCTCTGCCTAGGACTCCTGGATCTTACAAGCCTAGGGTTAGCTAAAGCAGCTCTGCGGGGAGGGGTGTTGTGCAAATCCTCTAGATGGATTTAGGAATGGGCTGGGCCATCATATGTGTTTATGGAAGGCCTGAGATCATTCAGTAAAAGATGTATTCTCTGGAAATTGGAGGCCACAACCTCCAAGAGCAAGACTCATAGAGTGCAGGCCAAGGGTAGGCCAGTAGGCATCTAGAAAGCGCCGTCGAACAAGGAAGAAAATATTTTGTTGTGGAAAAGTATCTAAAACAGATGCTGGCCACCTCTTCCATAGAAAAACCTCAGAATGGCCTCAGCAGTACAGCTATTTTAAGAAAAATGTCCTCTCAATGAACTAGCAAAATGAGTAAGCTACAAATTGTATCCCTAAAGAGCTAACAGATAGAACTGTTTGGTACCACTTTTACAGAGTCATTTAAATACTGGCAAAACCAATATTTGAGACTACATGTATTGGCCAATGGGAAGACCCAGAGGACGTAAAGTCGGGTATTCATTCCTCCAGAGGCCTCCTTGTCGGTTGGCGTGGCTGCATTTCTCTACAGAAACCTACAGTCCTGCTTGAAGCCCTCCTACAGCTACAGCTCTCACCAAATTCTGGCAACTCCTCCCTCCCCTGCCTCTTCAGGCTTGGGGGTTTGCTAGCTTGAGATGTTTCACCATCCTTCGCTGGTTTCTGCTAAGGCTGCCCAAGCCTTTGTGGACGGACCCTTCATTAAACTCTCCTCAATTCCCCTTTTGCCTATGTCATCTTTCCCCTGCTGGACACTGACCCACACACGGTCCTCACTCCAGGGCCAGACTGATGAAGCTGTCACCATCTGGAACCTGTCTGGAAAAAGAACACAGTGGCGTGTACCTTGTTCTTAAGGGCTTCTTCCTAGAAATGACACGTGACACTTCTGTCCATTCTTCATAAGCCAAAGCAAATCACAGGTGTATTAGTTATCAATTGCCATATAACAAATAACCCTAAAACTTAGTAGCTAAAAACAATGAACATTTATAATCTCATGTAGACTCTGAGGGTCAGGAATCTGTGAGCCGATTAATTGGGTGGTTGTGGCCACAGGTCTCGCACAAGGCTGCAGGCATTTGGAGGCTGGACAGGGGCTGGAGGATCTGCTTGCAAGGTGGCTCACTCACACGTCTGGCAGCTTAGGACTGGTTGTTGGCAGGAGGCCTCGGGTCCTTACCACGTGAAACTCTCTAAAGTACTCCTTGAGTGTTCTCATGACATGGCAGCTGGCTTCCCCTGGAATGAGCAAGTCAACAGAGAGTCCACGAAGAAGCCACAAAACCTTTAAGGACCTAGTCTCAGAAATCAGAGACTTCTAAGTGAGTCATTAACTCCAGCCCATGCTATATGGGCAAAGCTAAGCTCCACCTCCTGAAGGGGGGCGTATCAAAGAACACATGGATTTTTTAAAACCACTTCACAAGCCTACACCTAACTTCAAAGCAAAAGATGTGGCTGGGAGACGAAGCATAAACATTTGGTGAGTAGTACTAATGACTGGAAGAATCCTAGGAGATTTCATTGGCCACTTAAGAGTTCAACAAGATCTCGATCCGAGGTTTACTGCTGTGTTTATGAGTCTTTACTGTATGAATCTTGGGGTTATGGTGTTGAAAATATAATTTAAACCCAATCCAGGAATCCCTTGGAATGGGGAAGGGGAAGCCCAGCATCCAGACTTCCTTGGAATGATGTCATCCCCAGGGCTAAGCCCCTCTGGGAAGAAGAGCATCTTCACTTAAAATGAAGCTCTAGGCAGGCGGAAGTGGGGAATCCGCTTTTCTCTATGATCCTCACTGTTCTGACCTTGGGGGCCAAGGTGGTGTCCACCCTGTGGAACTGGGAGGTCTGGGGTCACAAAGAGGGGCCTCTCTGTGTCCACTGCTCATGTGTATGGCCTAAGCTTTTGGCCAAACCTGTTGGAATGGGCTAGTCTTGTCTCAGAGGTCCAGACCATGAGAGTAGGCGATGTATCCACACTTGGCAGAGCATCA
>NW_006772547.1:416551-437647 GCF_000442215.2 Lipotes vexillifer | reverse complement strand
GAAAGAGTGCATGGGAGGCAGGAGTAGCTGAAGAGAGCCACATGGTCCAGCCCCCTCCCCAACAAGAGAGTCTGTCTCATGAGCAGACCTAGAAATTCTGGGTCGTATCCTATTAAAGTATCCAGCATTTTGTTCCTACCAGCTACCCCCAATCTGCCTGACCTCACAACCAGAGCTGTCAACACAGCGGCCCAAGAATCCAGGCACTGTGAAGATCCTGGCCCGTGAGTGCCAAGGTCCTATCTGTGAGGGACGTGTAGTCATTTCCAGACCCAAGGCCTGAGGCAGACGGAGATGGAAGACACCTCCAGACCAGGACAAGAGGTCCAGAAGGGTTGGAGATACTTTCTCTATCTGATGGATCTGAGGCCCTGCAGGGAAATGAAAACCACCTTCCCCAGGATCTGGGAGAAATTTCTGGTGAGCCTCTCCCCGCTGCAAAGCAAGGTCACAGGAACAAACATCCTGCACAACACCTAGTGCTCTGCCTGCTCTACACTGTGGCCTTTGGACCACAGGGTTGTGGCAGAGTTCCGACCCGGGCCCAGGGTTTGCTGTGGCCACAATCATTGATTGTACCTGTATGAGGAACAAGCACGGTTTGTAGCCAACTGAATTTTCTTTTGTCTCCCACTAGCCTTTAAATTTTATTCAGTGGGTAAAACTTTTCTTCTGCCACAGGATGAAAATTCAGCAGGCCTCATGATTTTTCGTGTGCTCAGTTTTAGGGAAGAGAGAGCCTCGCAGTTACTTTAGGTCAGAAAGTCACTCTTGTTCTGTAGTTATATATTAGTCAGTCTTCACTCTTCATTTAAAGGAGTCTTGTTCCTCTCTCCCAGCCAAGGCTTGCAGTTGGTGCTGCTGCCTCTAGAAAAGGCTGCTTCTTCCTCCAACCCGATCCCCTCTCCTTCTCACCCCACAGCGGCTGTTTCCATCATCACCAGGTGAGGGAGAGGGCAGCAGATGAGGTAAGGTCACATGCCACTAGGCTAGACAGCTTGCTACTCTCTGGGTTGGTAGAGAATTCAAGCTGACTTTCAACTGCAGGTGCTCCAAGACTCCCACCCCTAGATCTTTCTCCTACGGCTCCCTTCCCCCGTGATTCATCTGTACCCTAAATGGTCACTGGCGACCCCTTTAGTTCCAGCTTCCTGCTGCTTGGGCCCCACAGCCTCTCCCCTCTGCTCGGCCCACTTCTGATCCATGGGAAGCACTCACAATCCCCTTAGTTCTAATGAAGTCCCAGATGATCCTAAGACACCAGCCAGGTCCTGGCTCTGCCTCAAAGACCCAAGTCAGCACATCTCTCTGTCATCCCCCAGAGAAAGGAATCAGACCCTGGGCCCCATTCACCCCTCAACTCCAGAGGTCTTGTGGCCACTGTCTCCAAACGTGGGCGCCACCAATGTCTCCCTTCCCTTTATGTGCGCGTCCACTCAGCTATCAAGAAGTAGAATCGATTACCCCGCCCCCTTAAGTGTGGACTAGCCTGTGACTGCTTAACCAGTAGCACAGCTGAAAGTGACTCAGCCAGTTCTGGGCCCATCCTTTAAGAAGACTAGCACCTTCCCTTTCCTCCCTGTTGGTACCTGCATCCATGCTGTGAGGAAGCCCAGGCAGCCACAAGGAGAACCGAGCCCCTCAGCCAACAATCCCAGCTGAACTCCCAGCCATCAGATAGCACCAACTTGGCAACCAGATGACCGAGCCATTTGGAGCACAGACAAATGTCCCCGCTGAGCCTGGTCTAAATTGTAAAAATGTGAACAAATCAGTGATTATTGTTTTAAGGCACTAGTTTTTAGGGTGGTTTGTTTTGCAGCAATAGGTAACTGGAACGCTTTGCAAGTTCTCCAAGTAGCCCCGTGGAAGCCTTTCTCACTAAGTTTGAGGTGAAGTAGGTAGCAGGATGGGGGATTCAGCATGGCAACAGATCTCTCCAAGGAAATCTCTTTGCAAATCACCCACTCTCCACACACTCTAACCCATTTTCATATCCCTGATCTGCCTGAGGAGTTGTGAAACCACTTTAAAATTTCCTTTATAAGGTCAAAGTGTATGAGAATTCTGTCTGAAGCTCACACAGATGTCTACTACTGTTCATATTAATTCCTCAGTTAAAGCTGGGGCTCAAAGAACCTCACGTTCAGATTCTGTGGCACTGGGTCCAGGACTGGCTGGGGCAGACACTGACGGTGGGAGTCTTCAAGCAGGCGGATGCAACAGTGATTTTTAAAAAAATTTTTTAGGCAGGAAATCCTGGCAGAGTCCTATTTGAAGGTTCAAATGAGTCAAAAGCTATGCTGTAGTTGAAGAGGGAGCGGGACGTCCAAGCTGGGCCCAGGGCACCCCTCCTTGCTCCTATCCCCCTAAAGCAACATAAATGGCCTGGGGTCTGCAGAGCACAATTTGAACACCACTCGTGTAAGGCAACCAGCTTGGGCTTCGGAGCAGGTGAACATCTCTGCATCTCGGTTTCTTCATCTGCGAAATGTGGAAGATGACAATGCCTGCCTCACCGTTTTTAGGAGAATTTGATGAGCCCAAGAGTATAAGCACATCTGCTCTTACTTGGTAATCCACAATGTCTCTGCTTTCATTTTGACTCAAGTCTCAAGTCAACAGTAGAGAGCCCTCCGCGGCACCCCAGGCCTCTGCAGATCGTCACTCTCTGGGACAACTGAAGCCCCTCTTCTGGAAAGTGGCCAGACTCCTAGTAAGGGAGGGGTTAACCATGGTTTTCCTCCCCCACAGGATAAAATTCAAGCGGGAGAAAGGCTGAGGTGACTGGGAGGATCACAGAATTGCTGGGATGCCCTGAGGCCTTTTCAGCGCCCCACATGGTGACCCAGGAACTCCTCCCGCACAACCACTGTTGGGAACTTGCTGCATGCTAGGCGGATGCTAAGTGCTTTCCCTGCACTGTTTCATTTAATCCCCACAACGACCCCACGATGCAGATACTATGACCCTGTTTCATAGGTTAGAAAACTGAGGTTCATAGATGTTAAACCAGTAATCCCCAAGTTTGGCTGACCATCAGAATAACTGGGGACCTCTTAAAATGCACATTCCTAGGGCCCCACCTCACAACAACAAAACCAGAACTCAGTTCTCTAGGGTCCAAGGTCTCACACCTATCCAGTGGGAAGACAGGGCCGGCAACAGGGGGAGTCAATGGAGGCGGCTAGAGCCAGGGCGCACCAGAGAGCCAGGCCCCCTTACAATCTACCCGAAGCTGACCCCAGCCTCACCGCAGGCCCACCCACTGCAAAGCCGGAATGGGAGCACAGGCCACACTCTTAGCCATGAAGCTGCTACCATCCCAGGATCCCCTAGGGCAGAACTTCATAAACGTGAAGATGCATCAAAGCCACCAGGAGGATGCTGACCCAACCAACTGCGTGGGGTTTGTGATTCAGTGGGTCTGGGGTGGGGCTGAGAATCTGGATTTCTAAGTTTCCAGGTGATGCTGATGTGGCTGGTCCAGGCTCCACACTTGGAGATCCACTGCCTTAAGGTGGAAGGAGGAGCCGGCACCTAGAGCAACAGGTGCTTCTCTAGATTTCTTTTCTAAGGGTCTGGGATGAAGGGCTCTGAGCAGCCTGGATGCCCCACTCTGCAACCCCAAGGTACATGTACCCCAAGCTGGATGAATTCCCCCATCTCTCCTGCACGTAAGCACCTTGATGCCAGGCGTCCCAAGCTGCTCCTGGTCTCAATAAAGAACAGTATCCTGGGGAAAGGGTCTACAATTTGCCAGGGCAGAGAAGTCAGGCCCTACCTGGGTCAGGACTGATGGGATCTCTGGTTTCTGACCACTCCGTGTGGACCCCATCCATCCATGTGGGGGCTTCTGACACGGTGGTGGTGTGCTCACGTGTGTTTCTGTGCTTTTTGCAGCTCCTCATTTACCACTGACCAATAAAAGAAGAACCGATTTAAAGTTCTTAGGCTCTCACCGCTCCCTCATTGAGTAATTGTCCTGAGAGCAGTTGCAGACATTAGCACTAATTACTTAATTTAATTTTATGTGCTCCTTGTTAGGGTCCCAAATTCAATCTACAAATTAATGGCAGCTCACATGCAAATGAGTGGAAGTCACAGTCCCCAGACTTCATGGTTTTGGTTTTGGTCTTTACAACAGCCCTACAGCCCATAAGCCAGCACTGGGTATTTCCTTCTCATCCTCAAAAAAAACTCTGATTCATCAAGCACCTAACTGCACAGCTCTTGAGGGACCTTTCTACCAAAAATGAATATCAGCATCCAGTGGGCCTTGGCCCCTTCATCACTCCCACCCCCACCAGTTGCAGACTCACCCGCCCCCGCAGCTCCCCTCAGTGCCCTGACTTAACTGACCTGTTCCTGACCCCTGACCCCTATCTGTTCCTCCCAATTTTTCCACTCGAACCTAAGCCCATTAGGGTTTGGGCTAAGAGCCCTACGTGGGGCGTCAGGACATGTGGGCCCGCCTACTGACCAGCCGGCTGCAGTTTTCACCTAAATACAGGAGCAACAGGATGGTAGTTTCTGCTGAAGGAAATGGGAGGTGCTGCTGAGAAGAGAAATCAGGGCTGTTATGATCTTAGGACTGGGGGAGGAAGTCCTTCCTCCGGGGGTTCTGGAACTCGGCTTGGAGATGTCGGGAGGGCAGGAAGCAGCCCTGGGGGTGGCCAGTGTGGGTGTGGAGCGCAGGGGGGATTCACAGCATCACTGGGCTGCCATTTCATTTTTGCTGGCGGCTGCAGTGAGGGACAGCCTCCAGCTTCCAGGGGGACCCTAAGAGCCCCTGGAGGATTCAGAGCTCTGGGGAGAACTAGCCCAGGCTGGACATAAGCCGTGTGGAGAAGCTCAAAGAGCTCCATCTCTGAAACACCATTGCCACGGGAACCCAGGCCAGCCCCAGCTGACCATAACCTGCAGAGAGAGCCCTGAGAAATAGCCGTGGCCTGGGAGGCAGGCCGCACGGAGAATGGTCCTTTGGCCTCTTTATCTTCTCAGACATGAAGTGACCACAACCGGGAATCACTCAGGGTCTCTAGACTCACTATCGGGAGGACACCTTTTTTTAAGCTTTACTGAGGTAAAACTGAAAAATAACGGGAGACATTCTTAATAAGTTGTATGTTGGGAGCTTGGAATTGCTTATTTGGGCCTTAAAAAACAGTTCCTTATTTTCATCCAAGTTGGTAAAGCAAGACATCTGGTTATTTGAGAGAACTATCCTGTCTTAGTCCATTCAGGCTGCTGTGCCATCATACCACACACTAGGTAGATGATAAGCAATAGAAATTTCTCACAGTTCTGGAGGCTGGAAGTCCAAGATCAGGTGTCCGCAGGCTCAGGTTGTGGTAAGAACCCTCTTCCAGGTGCCAATTCCTTCTGGGCCCGCACATGGTGGAAGGGACGAGAGAGCTCTGTGGGTTCTCTTTTATAAAAGCAGTAATTTCGTTCCTGAGGGGTCCACCCTCAGGACCAAAGACCTCGCTTCTTAATACCATCAGGCTGGGCATCAGGATTTCAACATATGAATCTGGGGGGAAATGAACACTCAGACCATAGCGTAGCCTGATCCCTACGGGCCCATCAGCAGTGATGTTCCATGATTCCATGAGCTATACCCATTCCTTACTTACCTGAACAATTGCCAACAGTACTGAACACTTAGCCCAGTGTGCCAGGCACTGTGCTAAGCACCTGACATGCATTATTGTACCAAATACAACATTTCTGCACATAAGGGGCTATACTTATGCCTACTTTGCACCAAGGAAACCAAGTCTCATCAAACTCAAGTAACTTACCCCAAATCACAGAACTTGTAAAAGGTGGAGCTTAGAGCTCCACTCCTGGCTGCTTCTCCAGCATCAGTCCCACCCAGAGGTCCCTAACTCCTGTGTCAGGTACTCACTCTGCCTGTGGAGCAGAGAGACCCTCCCCCAAGCATGAGGACAGGGCACTTGGAGCAATCAGATTGCAGCAAGGGACACTGCTGAGGCAGGCTTGGAGTTCAACCCTGGACCATCTAGGCAGAACCCATGTGTGGCAGAATGTTAAAAAAAAAAAAGTCCTTTTGCTGTTCTATTTCTGTTGAAGGATAGACGCAGTTAGACAATACAAATGTGTGCTTGTTCGAGGGGTTTGAAAGAGATGTTGCTGGGCAAGAGGGGGAAGCAGCAAGCAAAGCCCTCATGCTTGTTCAGGAACTCTAAGAAGAAAGTATAAAACCCTTTTTCTTTTTTTTTTAAAGGAGGCAGAAAAATCTCAAACCATGACTGGGAGATTGACAAAATGAGAGGGGTTTGTGGACTCTTAGATCAGAAAGAGGCACATCTTTCCTCAAAAGCTGGATAGGTGGAAGGGTGGGTGGTTGGATGGTGAGTTGAGAATTCTCTCCAAAACCGGGACTGTCCCAATCCCCAGGAGGGCTTTCGGGCCACCAAGTTCCCCTCTCTAATATCCTTGCCCCAGATTCTGATAGGCTCTCCCAGCTGAGGATGGCCCCAAAGCCTAGATTACTGCTATGGGTGGAGAATGCAGGGGGCAGAAGCAGCAAGGAGTAGGCGGAAAGCCAGGGAGATGAGTTAGGAGCGGAGATTTCCGCCTGAGGAATCATACTGATGAAATCTAGGCTAGAAAGGTCCACGTTCAAAGGTCTGTTTACTTTATTATCGTTTTACCCCGAGGAATGTGCCTGTTGGGTTAATGTTTATTTTATTGAATAATCTAGTTTTAAGCATGTCAATAAGAGTCAGTACAACTTTATAGGAAGAAAATTCAGTTTGTGGCTGATTTCATATCTCCACCAAGAGGTCCTTCCTGGGCCCATTGGCTCTACTGCCACCTGGTGGTGGATTCCTTTAGCGCGGGGCTGGCCATTTGGGTCGCAGACCAGAACCCCAGCCCAGGGTTGGAATCCTGGCTCCGCTCACCCAGAGTAGGATAACCAGTTCGACAGAGTTCCCCTCTCTGAATTTCAATTTCCACATCTTAAAGTGGAGACCGTAATACCGGCTTTGGAGGAATTTTGTGATGATCGAATGAGTTAACGTATGTGTAGTGCCTAGTGCAGAGTAAATGTTTAATAAACTATTCATTAGTCGTATTGGGAAAGAACTTGATATCCCCGTGGGGTTCTGTTCTCCTCATTTCCATTCTGACTCGAGTGAAGCTATGGAAGGCACGGCCCCCGCATTGGCGGCTGAATCAGAGGCTGAGAGATGTTGGCATGTTGGGCCAAATCTAACAGGGGAAATGTAACAGGAATAAAGTTATAAATTATATTTATTGTCCACCAAGTGTCCACAAATGTGGGGGATGCCTAGCGGACAAAAAAAGACCAGGCCAAAAACACTGAGAGATTTTAAGAACACACAGCTCAACCACAACCAACTGGGTGACTCCACACTGATAACTCTAATTTGATCAACAGCCATGAAGGAGCAACAGATATGACAAGCCTTTAAAATGTTCACTCACCCTGACCTCTTAATTCCACTACTAGGACTCTACCCAGAGAGAGTTGTACACAAAGATGCTCATTACAGTGAAAAATTAAAAACAATAAATGTCCAATAATAGAGGACTAGTTAATTAAATTGTGGCTTACCCATATGCAGTCCTTCAAAATTTAAGGGAAAAATCTCATCATATAAATTGGGGTGCGGAATATAATTAGAACTAGAGGATCATAACATACTGATAAAAAGTTTCAATTAAATGAAGATAAAAATTAGAAGACTTCACGCACCTAATGAGACAGCTTCAAATTGTGTAAGGCATAAACTGACAGAACTATCAGGAGAAATCGACAAGTTCAACATTGAAGTAGGAGATTTTAATACACCTCTTTGAGTAGTTGATCAAGCAGACAAAAAAAAATCAGTAAGGAAGAAGGGTTGAACCCCACAATTTAGAAGCTTAATAAGAACACTGCATAGTACACTGCACCATACAGCTAGAGAAAACATGTCCTTTTCAAATGCAGACTTGACCACACACACAGAGAAACCAGCAATATCAGTACTTGATGCTAAACTCTAAGACTGGTGAGGATAGCGAGCCAGATGCTCTTTGTTTGGAACTCAGAGAAGATCTCCCACAGGAGGTTATGGCTAAGATGAGTTTGTGAAGACAGTTCTCCAGGTAAATAAGATGGGGCTGGGAGCTGAGGCTGCCTCAGGCAGAAGTCGCCGGTCCGAGGGTCCTGAGGCAAACAAAAGCAAGTGAGCACAGGGAACTACAGAGAGCATCCCTTGGTGTCTGTAATACCAAGCTCTCTTAGTCAGCCTGCTTCCAGGCAGAGGCTCTCTCATGAATATCCAGGCCCCACCAAAAGCTATGGTTCAGTTTCCGCCTCTAACAAGAGACAGGGGTCTTCAGTTACCTCCAAGCCGGGGCATGTCCCCCAGAGAGAAACATGAGCTGGGCCCGAAAAGGAGCCGTCCAGAGCTCAGGTGTCAGGCAGGCTTGGTGAGCTCACCACGAGTGGGAAGGTCACAGGACTCTGCGGCTCCACCAACCACCAAAGAAACTCTCTGTCCAACGCCTACAGGGACCCCTAAAGAGCCTTAGAGGCCTGCAGGCTGGGCCAAGCAAAGTGGGAGCCAAGACTTCCAGGCCTGGTCCAACCCAGCTATGTGACCCAGATCACCTGTCATCCTCTGGGGCTCAGGCCACCTGTTAAACACAGGTATCACTGGCCTCCTGCCCACCCCAGCAAGGTGTCACATACACAGGCTCAGGTTTAGGAGGGAACTCGAGAGGTGTTTGCAACAGTAACTGTCCAAAGCCCCTGAGTGGTGGAAAGCCAGTGTTCATCCCAAACATTCATTCAGCCAACTGCTTTCCCGTGTCCTCCCCACAAACCACTCTCCATGTGCCCCCCTGACCTGGTGTGGGACCTCGCCTTATCCCCCTCTCAGTCCCTGTCCCTGGCTACTCAGCAGGTGGTGAGATGTGATAGCCAAAAGAGGTTTGGGCAAGCCACTCAGGCCTTTTAGCTCAAGAGACAAATATGAAGGGAGAACACAGGAAGGAAGTTGGGAATCTGCTGTGTGACTGTGAGCAAGTCACTTCCCCTCTCTGGTCATGTCTCCTCATTTTTAAAAAGAGGGAAAATCATCTCTAAGCTCATTTCTTGCTGAAGATTCTGGGATCCTATCATTGAAAGAACTAGGTCTATTTCAAGGGTCAGTTGAGCAAATTCTTAATCAGAGGATATCGTCCCTTCCATTGACTTACCAGGGCTGCTGAGAGGTGGAAGGAATCAGAAGTGGGGCTCGCTGAGCCACAGACCGGGAATTAGACCTCACAGGGGGCTGTTACCGAACCACGTACCAGATTCGTTCTGTGCCCCACGCAGCAAGCCAAAATGCTAAGACGCTGAGGTTTACAGCAACGACAGCGCTTATTCACAAGGCAGCCAAGCAGAAGGGAGAACACGCCTCACACCTGCCTTCCCACGGACAAGGGGCTCGGGGCATTTATGGGATAGAAATAAAGATACCTGGTGGCCCGAGGTGTGGGGAACAGGAGAAAAATAGTGACTGGAAAAAGGTGAGGTAATCCACGTTCTGCGCAGGCGGAACCAAGCCATAGGCATCAACACGTTGAAAAATGGAGGCGCTTAGCTCCACCTGAGGGCGGAGTTTCCGGCCCTCTGACGTCAAAAGGTCATTGAGTGGACACTCGCGCATGCCCAGTTGAAAGGTCGGTAGTCCGTCCAGTCTCAGGACAGGCTCAGCTCAGACTAGACGCAGCTGACTCTAAGTTCCCGGAAAGCAAGTCGGGCAAAAACGTTATTGTTTCGGCTACGTGCTGCGTGGAGGACATGCAAGCCTTTCCTAGACAACCTTGACTAGTGAAGGCAGGTGAAATGGATTTTTGACTAACGGTTACCCACGGTCTCACGGCTGCCACCAGGACTTGGGGCAATAGGTTCACTGTTCTTCAGTCATCCCCACCTGCCTGAATCAACACAGGGGGAACACTGGTGTTTCTATCAGGCCTGACCAACATTTTTGATATGCTAATAAGTCCTAAGAGAAGCCAGTCCTTCACATGTGTGTGCATGTGTGTATCTATAGATACCTACAGAGATACTTATATGTAGAGAAACTTGTGATCTCTCTCTCTTCGTAAATATACGAATATATAGTGAATCAAGAAAAGTAGAATTAGGAATTCCCTGGCAGCCCAGTGATTAAGACTCCATGCTTCCACTGTAGGGGGCACGGGTTCGATCCCTAGTCCGGGAACTAAGATCCAGCAAGATGCGCGGCATGACCAAAAAAAAATAAAAGAAAAGTAGAATTATGTGATAAAATGTAGGTTTGGTTCTTGAGCATCTTTGGGGGTGTAAGGGAAACAGGGACGATACCCCAGTTCACAGTAGTGATCTGCAGCTTGCTGATGGGAACTTGTGGTGCCTCAACACCGGCAATGAGCAGCCTTCCTGTATCCTGCTTAATCTGGGCCAACCTCTGGAGGGTCATACTTATTTCTGGGTCCTAAGTTTTGAGAAGGATACTTCAAACCAGAGGCTCCCATGTAATATCAGCTCAGGTGAGGTGGAGTCTGGAAAGCACTGAGTGATGGTTGAAAGAATTGGGCATTCAGAGCCTGGACAGGAGCAGATGGGGGCAGGGGCGGGGGGAATGTAGTAAAGGCACACACAAAGGCAAGGGATATATAGGTTAGCATAGAAATAGAGTTGAGTTTTTACCAAAATGTAAGTAGAAGGAAGAAAGATTAGTTACAATGGCCACGACCATATCCACACATAGTTTCATCCTTGGGTCTCCTTTCATCCAGCCTGCTCTCCTCAGTGACTTTGTTCATTCCATCTATCTCCTAATGTCTCCCAAACCCGTCTTCAGCCAAGATTCCTCCAGAGCTTCATACTTGTACATCCAACTGCCTCCTGGTCACCTCGACCTGGATGTTCTCATGCATACCAAGCTCTACATGTCCTGAAGTGAACTCTTTACCACATTCATGACCATATTGGGAAGGGCTTCAACTTTTATGGGCTGCATTTTTACCAACCACATCTGGAAGGCAAGGGAAGGTATGGAATGTGTCGTTTATAACTAAATGGTAAATGGTTACCATTTCCATTTGCCTCTATCCTTAGAATGAGGTGTTTTCAACTTGGTTGCTCATCGGAATCACCTGGGACATTTTTAGAAAATGCAGATTTTTTTTCCAGGCCCCACCCAAAACTCCATGAATCAGAATCCCAAGAATTTTAACTTTTTTTTCTTTCAAATTTTGACTCCCACTAATGAGATCAACAAAAGTCCATTATGTTAATTAAGAAGTCATAAATTTCACCACTGAAAATTCGTTTCTCACATTTATTGTAGTCAGTAGGAAAGATCAGGAATTGATTTCGAGGGAATGAATGCCTTGGCTCTTATCAACACTTTTAACCAGAAAACACACCTCTCAACCATTCTCTTGAAATTTAGCAACTCTGGGAAGCATTATCCGCTTGATGCCTCCAGAGGGAATCTACCCTTCATTTGGCCTCTCTGAGCATCAGGTGGTTGATTGCACAGTATTAATTTGTTCTCACAATAATTCTGTTCTTTGGAGAAACTCTTAAATCACTCTCTCTCCCTCTCTCCGCCCTGCCCCCCACCAAACTGGCAGCTCAGGAGTAGGGAAAGAAAGGGCAGAGCAGCCAGGACAGGCACCGAAAGGTCCTAAACTCCACACTGGCCCACACCAATTTTCAGTGGGCTCCCATGCTGCCCGTTGGCCTGGGGATGGCCCTGAGTTTCCGGCCTCAGATATCTGACAAGAATCTGTCATTTTGTAGCCTCGATGTGCTGCTGGCTACCTTTCTGTATTTTTGATAGCTTTTCCCTTTGAACAAGCAAAATATAGCTATGCTCACCTTGTGGGCAGAGGTGGGGGGTGGGGATGAGTAAAATGTAGGCAGTTCTAACTGGTAGGTCATTGCCAAATTATTTTAAAACCAGCATGGGAATGTAATTAGACATGAATGTGCTAGAATACACCTCCATTCCTGCATCAGCCACTCCCCGGGTTACACACTCTGCTTCCCACTCTCAATCCCTTTTTTTTTTTTTTTTCTGATTTCCCCTACATTTCACAGCACAAAGTTTATTAGCAACATCATATATTTAATAGATTCTGGGTCCTAGACTCTTATCAGATATATCATTTTCAAATATCTTCTCCTATTCTGTGGATTATATTTTCACTTTCTTGAATAGTCATAAATTTAGCTTTTGATAAAATCTTGCTTTCATACAAATCTATAGATACAGTTAACTTAAATTTGTTACTTGGTATTACATACAGAATGGACGGACAACAAAGTTCTACTGCATAGCAGAAGGAACTATATCCAATATCCTATGATAAGCCATAATGGAAAATAATATAAAAAAGAATGTATATATTGGGCTTCTCTGGTGGCACAGTGGTTGAGAGTCCGCCTGCCGATGCAGGGGTTTACAAAAGGAGTAGTGTCACAGTTGTAGAAAACAGTTATGGTTACTGGGGGGAATGGGGGAGAAGAGGGATAATTTGGGAGACTGGGATTGAGATATACACATTACTATATATAAAATAGATAACTAATAAAGACTTACTGTATAGCACAGGGAACTCTTCTCAATACTCTGTAATGACCTATATGGGAAAAGATTCTAAAAAAAAAGTGTATATATATGTATAACTGAGTCACTTTGCTGTACAGAAGAAATTAACACAACATTGTAAATCAACTATACTTCAATAAAAAAAAGAAACAGACTCACAGATATAGAGAACAAACAAGTGGTTACCGGGGGGAGAGGGAAGGGGGAGGGGATGAAGAGGCACAACTATTAAGTATAAAATAAGTAAGCTACAAGGATATATTGTACAGCACAGGGAATATAGCCAGCATTAATAACTTTATGTGGAGTATAATCTTTAAAAATTGTTAATCACTATATTGTACCCCTGAAACGTTCATAATATGGTAAATCAACTATACTCAATAAAAAAGAAAAACAAAAACAAGACAAAAATTTGTTAGTTGGTTTTTGAAAAAAATTTCTCTTTAAATTTAGAGATAATAGTATTCCTTATAAAAATTTACTTCATTGTATTAACACATATTCAAATTATCAGATAAATATTTCTTATAGAATGTGGCCTGAACAAAAAAGAATAAAGCCTAAGTTGTGATGGGACAGTTACTTCTGGTTTTGTCATGTGATGCAGGTTGTCATGGAGGGTCTATCAGATTCAGCGGGAAGTGGAAGGTCAAGGGGCACTGCTGTCAGGCTGCATTCTTTCTTATTTCACCCAAGAAGTCATAGGTCTGCTCTGAAATGCCTTAAGGTTCATGGAGCCCCGCTGGCGACAGCAGAGCCTGGAGGGCGCCCTCATTTTCTTGGTTTTGCTTGAGGAAGTCGGCGATGACCTTCCATCGGGTAGCCTCGGTCTCCTTCTCTGCCCACCTGAATGGGGGCAGGAGCGCGGAGTGGAGGAGGGGGAGCGCGCGGTCGTGGTAAACCAGGAGGAACACGGCCTTCAGTAGCTCCTTGTCTCTCTTCTCTGATCTTTTTAATGTACTCTCTTTCTCAGCCCAGGAACTCCTGAGTGCATCCATTATGTCAGGCTGCTCCAGGAACTTGGGGAAGGTGGCCAGCACTGGATTCCTAATTAAATCAGCACTGTGCATGCTCATCCTGTCTTTCAGGAGCACATCTCCAAGAATCTGGCGATAAAATATCAACAAATGAACGGAGCACATACTTCCAATTAATGTTTCTGGCAGTAGACTTAGCATGTTCCTTGATCTTTTGTTCAAAGATCTCAGTTTTACTAGAAGTTGAGGCTGCCTTCTCACTGTCATCATCTGATGGAAAACACTACCATGTGCTCTTCTGGATACTGAAGGGTCCACTTCAACACCTTTTTCATAAGGGGTGCCTCCATTTAAGAAGAGTTCATAAGTTTTTGCTGGAATAAGAATTCCACTGGCATCAAAAAGTTTAAGAAACACCCAGCCACAACTTAATTCTCCTCTTTCACCAGTTGAATTGCGAACATAAGAAATTCCAAGTTCAAATAATATTCCAAGATCTGGAGAAGAATTGGACCTGATGAAACAGTCACCATCAAGCAAGCAGGGCAAGACGCCAGTAACCTGGGAGAAAAGGTCCATGTTTTGGGTTTCTTAGGTTGCCATGTGGCCCTGACTGTATGAACGTTGCTCAGAACCTTACTGCCGTGAAATAGACAGAAGTGCACATGTCTGCTCAGAACCTGGATGCTCACTCCTGGGAGAGGAGTCATCTTACAGCTCCAGAGGGTCAGAATCAAGGAAACACGACTTGGTCTTGACCTAACAGAGCCCGTTTTAGCATCCCACATTAGGTCTCTGAAGGCCAGTTGTGAATTAGTGAGCTCTGGTTGTAAGAAGTAACTTGCTCAAAATTGATCCCCTTGCTCTAGAAGCTGGAAGAGGGTGGAAGGCCTGAACCCGGCAGGAATAGCTCCCATCGTGGTCAGTACGTCGACGGTGTTAATCTGCTCTGAGACGGCTTTTCGGACAGCACTGCAATGAGAATCGGTTGTTTAACTTCTGCTCCTTCTGCCATTTCTACCTCTACATCTTCTTCACTGCCTGACTCCTGGCCTTCTTTATTATAGGGCTCCAAGTCCGCTCTGGGAATAAGACCTTTGTTTCCTTTGGCATTCTAGCCATCCACCAACCATCAGGGTTTTTTCAGTTATAAGGAGAATTTCCCCTTTCTTAAATGTAAAGTCTCCGACTTGCTGAGCCATAAAATCTCCAACAGCAACGTATTCTGTACTTGTGGCCTCGTCATCTTCTTCAGCAGAATTGTCATCGTCCTCTCCTTCAGTAAGTGCCCCAGTTTCAGCGACATTTTCTCTGCTTGTGGACACAGCAAGTTCCTGCAGTTGGTGGGTAAGCTTATCCAAAAGATTGCGTTCCTCCTCTTTCGTCTGATTGTAACTCCCAACAGGGGCAGGTTCATCAGCCTGTGAGAGAATATAAGTTTTGCTTAATTTTTGAAGAGCATTTTTATTTTCATCTATTGCCTGTTTTAATTGGATACATCTTTGGTAAATATCTCGCCTTTTACTGGCTTCTAGAGCTCCTTTCAGTCGACTCTCAGAAAGCAAATCATCAAGTTGCTGCTTCAGCTCCTGATTGCAACGCTGCAGGAACTGGAGGGGTTGCGCTGCCGCCTCACCAGCATCTCCTTCGCCTCGGCCTCGGTCCTTTTTTGACCAGTGCTGCAGCAGGAGGCTCAGCCACAGCCGCTACATGAAAATCCTCACAGGGCAACCCTCTCATAGATAATCAAGAGCTGACTTTTCCTTGTGAAGCACATGCTCAAACTGGAATTAGAACATGAAGTTCACTCAACGTCATTGGAAATACACTATGTATCATTTTATGTAGGATATAAAACTTTATTTTGAAAAATTCCCACCAAGTTTATCTTACAGACGTACTCTTACATGAGCATAAAGATGAGGATATTCATTGCATCATTTATAATATGGTCCCAGACTGGAACCCACTCTCATTTCCACCAATGTGAGGCTGATAAATTATGGTCTATATGGAATACCACATGGCCAAAAAGAGACAGAGGTATGTGTATTGACATGGAGCCCTCTTCGAGCTATAGTAAGTATGCATGGTATGCTCCCCTTTGTGTGTGTGCAGGGGTGTATACACATGCATGTGACAATTTCTGGAAGGATACACAGGAACCCAACAAGAGTGGTTACCTCTGTGGAGAGGAACAGGGAGACTGAAGGATGGGAAATGAGAGAGAACGACACAACTTTTCATGTATAGGCCTTTAGCACCATTCTAAAAAAAATTTTAACCATCTCCATATATTAACTTAAAAAAACATTTTAACATTCTCTTGAAATGTCAAATATGAATTTCACAATCTACAAGAAACTTTGATATGTCCTTTAACATTTACATTTATAATACTATGGGATCCTTGATTTTAATACAGTCTTTGATTTGACCTCTTTTACTTCCCTGGGTGGGGATGGGGAAACAGAATTTGGCTTTTTTTTTTGCCTTTATGTGCCTATTGTGTATTCTCTGCCTTTTTCTCTGCTTATTATATATTAGGAGGAAGAAGGAATTATTTTTACATTTTTATTACACATATTCTGAATTAGCTACTGCCTCACACTATTTCTCCTTTCTTCATCTTGTCACATAAAGGAGCGCAGCATTTGTACCCCAAGCAGTGTTTCTAACATGCAGTGTACCTCACTGTGGTTACTGGAAACCATCACTTTAAGACATTATCTATTAATAAGTGGGGAGAGGCAGATGTGGACACTGCCCTTTCATTTCAGTATGGTGTAGCCATATTTTGCTGATAGCCTAATTCCTGATACTTATTTGTTTTAATCTTCTGACTTTTAGTTAAAATTCTTTTGGGAGCCACATTTGGAGGGAAGATGTGTGTTTTTGTCACTTTCATTACCCATGTCCATATTCATTCCCAGTGTATTATGCTGTCTAGTACATGTACAAACGTTTTTTTTAAATTGGTGTATAGTTGATTTACTATGCTATGCCAATCTCTGCTGTACAGCAAAGTGACTCAGTTATACACATACATTCTTTTTTTTTAATATTCTTTCCCATTATGGTTTATCCTAGGAGACTGGATATAGTCCCCTGTGCTATACAGTAGGACCTTGTTGTTTATCCCTTCTAAATGTAATAGTTTGCACCTACCAGCCCCAAACTCCCAGTCCATCCTTCTCTCTCCCCTCCTCCCCTTGGCAACCACAAGTCTGATCTGTGTCTGTGAGTCTGTTTCTGTTTTGTAGGTAGATTCATTTGTGCCATATTTTAGACTCCACATAAAAGTGATATCATATGGTATTTGTCTTTCTCTGTCTGACTTACTTCACTTAGTATGATAATCTCCAGTTGCATCCATGTTGCTGCAAATGGCATTATTTCGTTCTATTTTATGGCTGAGTAGTATTCCATTGTATATCTGTAGTACATGTACCAACTTTGATAAAGTTCCTATTGGGCCATGTTGTCTGAGGTAGTGATTACTGTTATTTTTCTTTTGGTTGCAAAGCAGTTTGCTGTATAGTGATATCTTTTCACAAATATTATTCCTATCATCTGCAGGTATTTAATTAACAATTAGAAATTAAATAGTATATACTTATATTCAATTTCCTGTGATAAACCATAATGGAAAATAATATGAAAAAGAATGTATATATAACTGAATCACTTTGCTGTACAGTACAAATTAACACAACATTGTAAATCAACTATACTTCAATAAAATAAATTTTAAAAAATTAAATAGTACTTAAAGGTTTATGATATAAAAGAAAATAAGATGGGATGGTGAGTGAGAGTATGGATGAAATGTGATTGGCCACATCAGTAATTGTTGGGGCTGGATGAGGGGTACATGGAGATTCATTGTATTTTTCTCTACACTTTTGAATATGTTTGAGAACTTCCATAATAAAATGTTAAAAGGCTTATGACATAAAATAGCTGCCCCTTGCCTCACTTCCACTTATTCCCCATTCCTCAGTCCCTTCAACTCTTTATGCCATTTCTTTGGACATTTATCTTCCTATTTCCTAACAATTCTTCTGGTACTATGTCTTGATTTATCAAGACATACTAGATGAGTATTGGCTCTCTTAACCTCCCCTCCCAAACAACTGCTATAGTTGTCAGCACCATATTTAGAGAAGCTGATTGTCCTATTTCCATTATTATAATCATGTAAATATTTTAACTTCAGAGCCAGGTAGTATATTCTGATTATGATTCTCTTCTTACAAAACATTTCTTTTTCTCCTGAATATTATAATAGACTTGTTTTTATTGCTTAGTTTTCTTTCTAGCTATGGCTAAAACATCACACTCCAACAGCCTCCAAATACAACATTCCACACTTGTCAAATCTATACAGAAGCCTACAATTCCAACTTTTCTCGGGTGTTCTGCCTCCTGGAGCTCCCCATCTCTAGCTCACTTTTGGACACTGCCTTCCCAGGACTCCTTCTGACCTTATCCTGGGTGTATCTGTCATCTCCCTTCTATGCTGGATCTTCTTTTTCTGTATCCCATGTTGTCCTGATTTTTCATCAATGCTCCTGCTTTGGTGACCCACATCCTTCAATAGCTTCTTTTTTTTTTTCTCACATCTTGTTTGTACTATAAATGCTTTACAATGTTGTGTTAGTTTCTGCTTTATAACAAAGTGAATCAGCTATATATATATACATATATCCCATTATCCCCTCGCTCTTGCGCCTCCCTCCCACCCTCCCTATCCCACCCCTCTAGGTGGTCACAAAGCACCGAGCTGATCTCCCTGTGCTATGCAGCAGTTTCCCACTATGCATCCATTTTACATTTGGTAGTATAGATACGTCAGTGCTACTCTCTCACTTCATCCCAGCTTCCCCTTCCCCCACCGCCCTGTGCCCTCAAGTCTGTTCTCTATGTCTGTGTCTTTATTCCTGCCCTGCCACAAAGTTCATCAGTACCACTTTTTAAAATTCCATATATATGTGTTAGCATATGGTATTTGTTTTTCTTTTTCTGACTTACTTCACTCTGTATGACAGATTCTAGGCCCATCCACCTCACTACAAATAACTCAATATCATTCCTTTTTATGGCTGAGTAATATTCCATTGTATGTATGTGCCACATCTTCTTTATCCATTCATCTGTCAATGGACACTTAGGTTGCTTCCATGTCCTGGCTATTGTAAATAGACCTGCAATGAACATTGTCCTACATGTATCCTTTTGAATTATGGTTTTCTCAGGGTATATGCCCAGTAGTGGGAATGCTGGGTCACATGGTAGTTCTATTTTTAGTTTTTTAAGGAACCTCCATACTGTTCTCCAGAGTGGCTGTATCAATCTACATTCCCACCAACAGTGAAGGACGGCTGCCCTTTCTCCACACCCTCCCCAGCATTTGTTGTTTGTAGATTTTTTGATGATGGCCATTCTGACCTGTGTGAGCTAATACCTCACTGTGGTTTTGACTTGCATTTCTCTAATGATTAGTGATGTTGAGCATCTTTTCATGCATTTGTTGGCTATCTGTATATCTTCTTTGGAGAAATGTCTATTTAGGTCTTCTGTCCATTTTTGGATTGGGTTGTTTGTTTTTTGATATTGAGCTGCATGAGCTGCTTGTATATTTTGGAGATTAATCCTTTGTCAGTTGCTTCATTTGCAAATATTTTCTCCTATTTGTAGGGTTGTCTTTCGTCTTGTTTATGGTTTTTGTTGCTGTGCAAAAGCTTTTAAGTTTCATTAGGTCCCATTTGTTCATTTTTGTTTTTATTTCCCTTACTCTAGGAGCTGGGTCAAAAAGGATCTTGCTGTGATTTATGTCATAGAGTGTTCTTCCTATGTTTTCCTCTAAGAGTTTTATAGTGTCTCGCCTTACATTTAGGTCTTTAATCCATTTTGAGTTTATTTTTGTGTATGGTGTTAGGGAGTGTTCTAATTTCATTCTTTTACATGCAGCTGTCCAGTTTTCCCAGCACCACTATTGAAGAGACTGTCTTTTCTCCATTGTATATCCTTGCCTCCTTTGTCATAGATTAGTTGGCCATAGGTGCGTGGGTTTATATCTGGGCTTTCTATCTTGTTCCATTGATCTATGTTTCTGTTTTTGTGCCAGTACCATATTGTCTTGATTAATGTAGCTTTGTAGTATAGTCTGAAGTCAGGGAGCTGGATTCCTCCAGCTCTGTGTTTTTCCCTCAAGATTGCTTTCGCTATTTGGGGTCTTTTGTGTCTCCATACAAATTTTAAGATTTTTTTTGTTCTAGTTCTGTAAAAAATGCCATTGGTAATTTGATAGGGATTGCATTGAACCCGTAGATTGCTTTGGGTAGTATAGTCATTTTCACAGTATTGATTCTTCCAATCCAAGAACATGGTATATCTCTCCATCTATTTGTATCATCTTTAATTTCTTTCATCAGTGTCTTATTGTTTTCTGCATACAGGTCTTTTGTCTCCTTAGGTAGTTTTATTCCTAGGTATTTTATTCTTTTTGTTGCAGTGGTAAATGGGAGTGTTTCCTTAATTTCTCTTTCAGATTTTTCATCATTAGTGTATAGGAATGCAAGAGATTTCTGTGCATTAATTTTGTATCCTGCAACTTTGCCAAATTCATTGATTAGCTCTAGTAGTTCTCTGGTGGCATCTTTAGGATTCTCTATGTATAGTATCATGTCATCTGCAAACAGTGACAGTTTTACTTCTGCTTTTCCAATTTGTATTCCTTTTATTTCTTTTTCTTCTCTGATTGCCGTGGCTAGGACTTCCAAAACTATGCTGAATAATAGTGATGAGAGTGGACATCCTTGTCTTTTTCCTGATCTTAGAGGAAATGCTTTCAGTTTTTCACCATTGAGAATGATGTTTGCTGTGGGTTTATCGTATATGGTCTTTATTATGTTGAGGTAGTTTCCCTCTATGCCCACTTTCTGGAGAGTGTTTTTCATAAATGGGTGTTGAATTTTGTCAAAAGCTTTTTCTGCATCTATTGAGATGATCATATGGTTTTTATTCTTCAATTTGTTAATATGGTTCATCACACTGATTGATTTGCATATATTGAAGAATCCTTGCATCCCTGGGATAAATCCGGCTTGATCATGTTGTATGATCCTTTTAATGTGTTGTTGGATTCTGTTTGCTAGTATTTTGTTGAGGATTTTTGCATCTATATTCATCAGTGATATTGGTCTGTAATTTTCTTTTTTTGTAGTAGATTTGTCTGGTTTGGGTATCAGGGTGATGGTGGCCTCATAGAATGAGTTTGGGAGTGTTCCTTCCTCTGCAGTTTTTGGAAGAGTTTGAGAAGGATGGGTGTTAGCTCTTCTCTAAATGATAGAATTCACCTGTGAAGCCATCTGGTCCTGGACTTTTGTTGGAAGATTTTTAATCACAGTTTCAATTTCATTACTTATGATTGGTCTGTTCATATTTTCTATTTCTTCCTGATTCAGTCTTGG
>NW_006772547.1:404096-416197 GCF_000442215.2 Lipotes vexillifer | reverse complement strand
GGCGGACTCCCAACCACTGCGCCACCAGGGAAGCCCTCTCCCTCTTTTTCTTGATGAGTCTAGCTAATGGTTTATCAGTTTTGTTTATCTTCTCAAAGAACCAGCTTTTAGTTTTATTGATCTTTGCTATTGTTTTTTTTGTTTTTATTTCATTTATTTCTGATCTGATCTTTATGATTTCTTTCCTTCTGCTAACTTTGGGTTTTGTTTGTTCTTCTTTCTCTAGTTCCTTTAGGTGTAAGGTTAGATTGTTTATTTGAGATTTTTCTTGTTTCTTGAGGTAGGCTTGTATAGCTATAATATTCCCTCTTAGAACTACTTTTGCTGCATCCCATAGGTTTTGGATTGTCGTGTTTTTGTTGTCATTTGTCCTTCTAGAGAACTTCTAATTTCAGTTATTGTGTTGTTCATCACAGTTTGTTTGCTCTTTAGTTCTTCTAAATCCTTGTTAAATGTTTCTTGTATTTTCTCCATTCTGTTTCTGAGATTTTGGATCATCTTTACTAACATTACTCTGAATTCTTTTTCAGGTAGGTTGCCTATTTCGTCTTCATTTATTTGGTCTTGTAGGTTTTTACCTTGCTGCTTCGTCTGTAACATATTTTTTTGTCATTGCATTTTTTTTTTTTTTTTTTTTTATGGATGGGGCTGTATTCCTGTCTTACTGGTTCTTTGGCCTGAGGCATCCAGCACTGGAGTCTGCAGACAGTTGGATTGAGCTGGGTCTTGGTGCTGAGATGAGGACCTCTGGGAGGTCTCACTCCAATTAATATTCCCTGGGGTCTGAGGTTCTCAGTCCAGCAGTTTGGACTCAGAGCTCCCACCACAGAAGCTCAGGCCCAACCTCTGGCCTGGGAACCAAGACCCCACAAACCGTGTGGCATGGAAAAAAAAAAAAGAAGAAAAAAGGAGCAATACAACAAAGAATAAAAAAATAAAATTAGAAAGCTAAAAATCATATTAGGAAAAATAAAAATATAATTGAAACAACTGCAAAAAAAAAAAAAAATAAACCAGTCAAAAAAAAAAAACGGGGGGCGGGGGGGGCGGGAACAAGCCAAAAGGAGCAGAAAAATAACAAAGTATAAAGAATAAAATAAAATTAGAAAAATAAAAGATTAGAAAAAAATATATAAATGAGTCAACAACAATGAATCAACAAGGTAAAACAGAACCTCAGTCTAAAAGAGGAAAAAAGAAAAAAGAAAAAAGAAAAGTCTTGGCTATGGGGAGTGGAGTTTAGGTGGGAGGGGAACAGGCAGGGGCGGGGTTTAGGGTGGGTGGGACCTAGGCGGGTGGGGGGTGACGTTGGAGCATGGGGCGGGGCCTAGGCTCAGGACCTAAGCAGTCGGAAAAGGCCTTGGGGCCGGGGGCTTAGGCGGGGCCTCTGCTTAGGACCTTTGCCAAAGCAGATAGGCAGCACTAGGCAGCACGTCCAAAGGAGGGCCTCTGGAGTGTGGAGTTCTGGAATTTGGACGTAGGGCCCTGCCTGAGGGTGTGTGGGTGGGGTTTAGGACCAGCACGGTTGGAGGGGGTCTCTGAGGGGGTCTCCGAGTGTAGAGGTGGGGCTCTGGGTGCGAGTGTAGGGGTGGAGCTTGGGCTCTGCGCAGCAGAAGGGAGGCTCCAAGGGTAGAGGATTAGGCCCGGGAGCCCAACAGGCTCCCCAGTGCCTAAGGGGACAGGGAAAGCACTGGCCCCGTTCCCTTCCATTCCTTCACGCCCCTCCCCCACTGTCTCCCCCAGGGTCTCCCCCCATCCCCGCTGGACCCCTAACCGTGGGTGGGTCCCGCTGGGTGTAGGAACTCCTCCTCTCCACCAGCCACCTGTAAGGGTGCCAGTGCCGTAGGTCCGGCCTTTACTTTTGCTCCCCGTCCCTCCCTCCCACTCCTTCAGGACCCGTGGTTAGAGGATCAGGCCCGGGATCTCAGCAGACTCCCGGGGGCCCAAGTGGGCAGGGGAAACCTGGCCACGCTCCCTTTTGATCCTCTGCCCTCCCAATGGTCCCCCAATTTCCCCCTTTGGACGTGGGATCCCTTCCCCTCCCCCAGCCACCCCTCAGGGGCGCCAGTCCTGTCCTGCCTCCACTTCTCCTCCCCCTCACTCCGCCCCACCCCGCCCGTCCTACCCAGTTGCTGGGGGTTCCTCTCGTCCCCTTAGGTGTCTGTGGTCCCCCACCGGTGCCTGGTAGGTGCCCTAGTTGTGCTGAAAGGCGAATTCCGCGTCCTCCTAGTCTGCCATCTTGACTCCACCCCTCCAATAGCTTCTTGAGACAGAGTGTATAGGAAGAGAATTTTTTGAGACTGCATATCCAAAAATGTCTGGTCTGCCTCACACTTGATTGACAGTTTGGCTGTCAAGTTGGGAATAATTTTTCTCCAGAATTCTGAAGGGATTACTCTATTCTCTTCTGGCATCCAAGATATTTTGCTATTGAGAAGCCTAATGCTGTTCTGATGGCAATTTTTTGTATATTAAATGTTTTCCTGGCGACTTTTATTCATCTGAAATTTCATGGTAATGTGCAATGGTGGTCTCCTAAGCGTATGGAGAAAGGGTCAGGACCCGGGCATCTAACTGCTCTTGGTATACACTTTCCACCAGCCCCACTTGCTCTTGGTATAGACTTTCCACACTTGTTCCTTCTTACCAGTGTACCTGTTTCCTCTAATTCCTGAGTCTTTCTCAGATTCTGCTGTGCAAATTTGCTTTCTCATTAGTAGCCCCAGCTATAGGCACATAAGTTTGAGCTGCCACCGTTTTGCTTCGTCAATTAATACTCCTCCATCTTTTTATCTTCCAAAATTTTGTGAACATTTCTTGTACACAGTGTCTCTTCTGTTTCCTTTGTCCTTAATGGTACTCAAAGAAATATTTTTTTCCTTACTGCCATTTTAGAGGAATTGTGAGAAGGTACAAAGATAAACCCAAAGTACAGTCTAAATCACTATAGTATTTAATAGGAAATCTACAATATTTGATGAAAGCCTCATTAATGCTATTTTTGTTATTACCATATTATTGAATTTCCATCTTAGTTTCTGCATAATTATCCATATACTCATCTTTATCATTAAAGCTTACCATAAAATTTGCTTTTGATATAAACTTGCAAACTTGAAATTATACTAAGAAATTGGTATTATCTAGTTCCCTCCCTTCCTTCCCTTTTTTGTATAACTGCTGAATTTTTGTATATTTTCTAAACAACTGTACCAAAATAGATGTTTGGCCAGGCCACTGGCTTAATAGCTAGTAATATTCCACATTATATAAATATATATATTTCGTTAATACCTCACTACTCAAAGTGTAACCAGTAGCACTGACAGTATCTGGGAACTAGTTAGAAATGCAGACTTTGAGGCTCTACTCTATCAAATCAGAATCTGTGTTTTAACTAGATCCCCACGTGATTCACAAACACATTAAAGTTGGAAAACTAATCTAGTATTTCACCATAGCATGCCCCTCTCTCAGGTTTCCCCTTCTTGCTCCCATTCCCGGAAGTACCCAAGACATTTTCCTTTCAAATGTCTTACAACTTGAGTATGATGAAAGTTACCTTTTCTATCCCTCCCCCATCCTCACGGGTCTGTCCCAGAGGGTCTCCTCCAGCTCTCTGCTCCTCCGAAAGGGAAAAGCCTCGAAAAGTACACGCTCTAGAGCCATGTTACTTGGGTTCATTTAAACTCCAGCTCTAGTAGTTACTAGCTGTGGGACCCTGGGCAAGCACATCACTGCACTGTGCCTCAGTTTCAGGTGTAGTAGTAATAAGGATTTAATGCATGTTAGCTATCATCCTCTGAAATCAAGGCCTTAACAACTTAATATTTAGGAATTTCTCCATATCTTCTGCTGATGGTGCTTCTATCACACAGGTGTGTGAAAGGATGTTTTATTCATTTGGACTTTTGCTACTGAATCAACTGGTTCCACCTTCATCTGGGTATGATTTTATAAATATTTGCTGAATCAACAGATTCCCCAAACCTTTTGGACTTGTGTAGTGCCCAGGAAGTGAACATACTTCCTGTTAGAGCTTTAAGAATGAGGGATCCATCTTCTTCAAGGTTCAACAAATATTCTGAGAAAAATAAGCACAGGGAGCAATAGGGGAGGGAGATAGGTGAAGGGAGAAAGCCAGAGGAATTTCAGCATTGGTGGGAGGAGAGGGGGAAATGGGGACAGATATTGTCTAGAGGGCAATTGTCTAGTGATGGACTTAACTTTCCCAACTTTAAGTATGATGATGGCTGGAGGTTTTCCACAGATGCCCTTTATCAGACTGTTTCCTTCTATTCCTAGTTTCCTGAGTTTTATCATGAATCAGTGTTGAATCTTGTCAAATGCTTTGTCTACATGTATTGAAATGATCATGAAGTATTTCCTTTATTCTGTTAATATGGTGCTTACAGTTATTGACTTTTAATTTTAAACTAACCTTTCATTCTGCAATAAACTCTACTTGCTCATAAGGTATTATGCTCTTTACATATTGCTGGATTCAATTAGCTAATAGTTTAATGATTTTTGCATCTATGTTCATGATATATATTGATACGTCACTTTCTTTCCTTGAAATGTCTTTCACCAGTTTTGGTATTAGAGTAATATTTGTTCTCATTTTTTCAAAAAATTGGGAAAAGTATTCCCTTTTCCCTATTTTCTGAAAATTTATGTAGAATTAAAGCTTTTCTTCCTTAAATATTTGATAGAATTCACCAATAAAGCCATGTGGACCTGAAGTTCTTTTGCAGGAAAATTTCTGATAATAAATTACTTTGATATAAGGCTATTTACATTTTCTGTCTCATATCAGTTTTAGTAAGCTATTATTTTTCAAGAAATTTGATGACTTCATCTAATATATTGGTTAAAATTTGTCCATTATTATCCTTTTAATGACTGTAAGATCTATAATAACATCCCCAATTTCATTCCTGATAGGGATAATCTGTGCTTTTTCTTTTTCCACTGAGTTTTGCTAGAGGTTTAACTTTATTACTCTTCTCAAAGAACCAACTTTTGGCTGTGTTAACTCTATGATTTACCTGTTTTCAGTATCACTGATTTTTGCTCTTACTTTTAATATTTCTTTCTTCTACTTACTTTGAATTTATTTATTTATTTAATTTTGGCTGCGTCGGGTCTTCATTGCTGTGCGCAGGCTCTCTCTAGCTGTGGCGAGCAGGGGCTACTCTTCGTTGCGGTGTGTAGGCTTATTGCAGTGGCTTCTCGTTGCAAAGCATGGGTTCTAAGCGTTCGGGCTTCAGCAGCTGTGACGTGTGAGCTCGGTAGTTGTGGCTCGCGGGCTCTAGAGCGCAGGCTCAGCAGTTGTGCCACACGGGCTTAGCTGCTCTGCGGCATGTGGGATCTTCCCAGACCAGGGATCGAACCTGTGTCCCCTGCATTGGCAGGTGGATTCTTAACCACTGCACCACCAGGGAAGTCCTTACTTTGAATTTAATTTGCTCCTTTCCCCCCTAGTCCCTTCCTTCCTTTCAAATATATAAATATTTAAAGCTATATAATTTAGGAAGCAAGTACAATTTTTCTGATTTGGCCTTTTGTTATTTTTCGGGGTTACTAAACCTTGAAAGAAACTCCTAAATTTTTTTAGGGAAAAATTTTCAGGAGAATCAGTAAATTCTACCCTGAAGGAGAGTAAGCATATGTATCTAAAAAATGATTATAAGGCTATAAAAAGCCTAGCATTCCTCTTACATAACTCTTGGTTTTTCATTCCATTCCAAGCTGGGTGTGTGTTTATTCTAAAGATGCTTGAATTTTAAGAACCCCCAGTTCCTTTGTTGGATGCTATGCTGTAATTACCAGTGACTCATTCATCAAGTTTTTGGATGTAAATGAAGGCTAGGTATAACTTCAGTTAATTTTAATGCTTTGACCACACTAACTGCATCACTGTCAAGATGAAATTTTCCTCTGTTACTAAGTATTTACATTTATGTAATGAGTCTTCTTTCTTTAGTTATTGCTTGTTATCGTTTTATATTTATCTTTGGAGATCTAACTCACCCTTTAAATAATTCATTTTGAGTTCTGGTTTTTAAATACAGAAAAGGGTTAATGCATATAGATTTTCTTTATACTTATTATGAATAGTACTAAAAATGATTTCCATCATAAAATTTCATTAAGAGTTTTTTTTAAGGAATTATTGTGCTATCAAATGAAACTTTTTCAAAATCAACCCATCAAGAAATTCCTACTTAAATATACATACAACCAAGTGAATATTTGTATATTTCAGAGAAGATCATCTTTTAAAACATAGATATCAGTGGCCTTTTCAAATTAAGTTAGCTAGTAGAAAAAAATCTAATACATTTTATATTTAGTCTAAGGTTAGGCTGGAAGAAAAGGCTTTTGATTTTTAAAGGCCAAGCTACTTTATTTCATGAGCCAAGAGATGATACAATTCAATGGAATGAAATGTGTACCTATCAAGATGACTTTTGCTTCTAACAATTTTATCTTTTTTTTGAAAAAAAAAAAAGGTAGGATCTTTAAAATCATACATCATTTCAGCATCTTATTTTTAAAAAACCCAACACTTTGGCATAAGACAAATTTATACAATTAAACACTTCAAAATATAATATGGCATATATTATTTTTCCATAGGGCATCAGATACTAATAGGTACAGGCCACTTTGTTAAAATAACAAAAATCATATGAAAATCAATACAATACTTCATTTATTTATTGTAAAAGTTTGGCAAAGAGCACAAAACTTCAGCAACATTTTAAACATGTAAAAAAGTCAAATGCTGAACAGTACTGGAAATCTTTTTTTACATAATTAGTAATAATGAGTACACATGTAGGGTTCTGCAAAGCTAGCAGAATACCAAGGGTGCTTGGCTTCTGAACATATACCACAAAAACACACACACAAAAGCAATATAATTTATCTTTACAAAAATTACAGTCAAGCATTAAAAAAGGATGTTAATAATGAAGATACTAACACGCATGTTCACTACATATCTTATACAATGAAATGCTACACTTTGTACCCTGAAATGCCATGTGTAGAGAGCCAAGCAGAGTCAATTTAGGCTCATCACTGAGGTTAAGAATTATCTGAGAATTTAATGCTTGTATGTAACATACTCAATGAAACCTTGCTATATACCAATTCCTAGATCACAACAATGTATTTTAGTATATATCTGAGAAGTTGTGTCTTCTTTGTTGGCAGTGTAAAATTTTTGACTAGTATCAAAATTCTGGTAAAACACACACTGAAGGCATTTTCTAGTGTATGCAATGTTTGGGGGCATTAAAGAATGTGGAAGAAATTCTTAGATTACACACTAAGTGTCTGCTGAGGTTTGTCAAACCAAACAGCTCCACTATAAGGCAAGGAAAATTAACCCCCTATAACAGATTAGTGGGTCTTACCAAATAAAGATAAGAATTCAATCTTAGGAAAAAACTCCCTACATAAGCAGATCTGAAACAGTGGGCACTAAAACAAACATCTAAAAATTACCTAACATCTTGATATTCAGTCATTGGTTCAGAAGCCTGACAATTTGTTGGTATATCTTATCTAATTAACATTTTTAGAATCAGCACCAGTCCCCAAAACCTCAAATTATAACATTTAATCTTCATTAAAATACACGCTTTTATGCTATATTAACACTACAATCAAATTAAAGAAAGCTGAATTTACTAAACTTGTTATATATTTTTGTGTATACTGGTAGCAACTTAAAATATTTTTATGTACTTGTGCTTCTGTTTTGGGGCACTTTGATTGAAGAGAAACTCATTTCACAGGATTACATCTTGCTAAAGCATTCCTTAGCATTGGTCCAAACTTGAATTCCCTTTAAAAACAAATAAATCAAAAAAAAAAAAAACCAACCTTTAAAATGTGATTTTGGAAGGATTCTGAAAGCCCAAGTATTTGGCTTACTGGTATGCTAAGTTTTACTTTTTGGGATAATTAACAAGTCCAGCAAATAGGACACTTCTTCTGGCAATAGCTAATATAAGTCAATGTCAAATACTTTTGAAAAAAGTAATAGAATCATTTGTATGAGCCTATTTTCAAAACAGAAAGAACTCCTACAACTTCTTTTTGAAAAACTCATTTACTCTATTCATATCATTTCTATTTATAAACCAAACAAGTTCTGTAATATTTGAAACAAAAGAAAAAACTTATTAGTCTAACAATTAAATATAAATTAATGAATTATTAATTTATTAGTCTAATAATCAATATTTTGATAATTAAGTACTAAGTTATCAACTCCCTTTCAATGGTTATAGCAGGCAATTTAGCAAAAAACTAATATGCTATAATATAACTAACATGCTTAAACAAAAATGCATGTTTGAAACTGGGAAAAAAAAGCATGTTTGTAAAAATGTAACAGTAAAATCTAGAAAGTGGTAGAAATAAAGGTATGTTTTCAATAAACAAGATATATATTTGCCAATAACTGCTAATTTATGAAGAAAAAATATTTCCTTCAATATTTAAACATTAAAGTTTGTCAATATTTATTCAGGCTTCAAACAATAGGGAAAAAAATTAATCTTTTTAGCTTTTCTTCCTCTCTGATGGAATACAAAACAAAAACAAAAACAAAAACAAAAACCCCACAAAAATCTTTTACAATGTCCCAGATTGCCTGGATAAAGTAGTATCTAATGGAGTATTCGTTGGTAGAATGGATAAGATAGATCTCATGTGCACTGTCCTAGTAAGACATCCATAAGACAGCAAATGAAAAAACAAAAGCTACACACTAGCACATATAATGCAATCCTGTTTTTGTGGGAAAGGAAAGTGTATGTTTTCTAAATGACTGTATCTGTACAAATGAGTCTGAAAAGATAGACATGAAGATGTCACAGTGCTGAGTTTTCAAAAAGGGATTTGGGGAAGGAGGAGGAGAATTTTTACTTAATATGCTTCTGGCTTATTTGAAATTTTTACAATGAGCATATGTTATTTTATGATAATTTTTTTAATTTAAAAAGATAAAATAACTTGAAATATATAGATACCCACATTTGCCAAAAAAAGATGATGTTTATCTTGACTTCTCGTACTTAATTTTAAGTTTCTAAAGAAAATAGCACTGTAGATTTCAAATATAAGAATCTACTCCACTTAGGCAAGAAAATAAAACATGAAACACTGTAACACTGTTCCTAAGAAATAAGGTAAACATACACTCTTACTAATCTCATGTGAGTAAACTCTTGTTTACTCTAGTTATTATCTTAGGATACACCAGATACCCAACAGTGTGTCCGCACATACCTACAGTAATATCTTGTTTATCCAGAGATTACTTTTTAGCACCCCTCAACCCGCTCACCCTAAGCAAAGTGGCAGGGGGAAAGTCCTTTGAGCCATTACACAAAATCTGCATTCTTAGAAAAGAAGAAAATGGGAGATCACAGGAACCTATTAATGAATCTTTTATAGGAATAAAACAAAACAAAACCAACTCTAAAAACCTTTGTTTTCTGATCTTTCAGACCACCAAAGAGTTAAAAAGGCAGATTAGAAAGACGGTAAACGTGAAGCAGCAGAAGGATCTGATGGGATGACAGCAGCAGAGACAAAAACACCCCAAACTACAATATATTCAACCATCAGCGTTTGCAGATTGATCAGTCATGGTTTTAACTTCTCTCAAGTGACCCCAAAGATCCACAACATGAGGTAACTTACAATTTGAGGCATAACTATAAATTTGGCCCAATGACTAATGTGTGAGTCTGTTGTTTCTGTCTCAAAACATCTTTGTTGTCTACTGCTATTTCTTGTCATACAAGTAAAAAGGGCTAAGAAAGTGACGGTTCCAAGCCAGAAAATACAAACTTTGGATAAATTAAAGCATAAGAGTGTTTGTACGAGTGTGATTTTTTTCCCTCTAAGAATGTCTTCATAAATATGGGAATCCATCTTACTATGTGACATACTGAGATAAAGCATGTTAAATCGCTCAATAAGTTGCGAAGTGCTAGAGAAATGTAAAGCGCTGGGACTGACTGGTGGTCGCACAGGCAGATCCTGGGTTGTGAAGAAGAGGTTAAGGAATATTTTGTATTTTGTTCTTACAACAGCGTTTTAGAAAGATCTCCATCACTGCCAAAACATTTATTTTAACCAGAATAAGCTTCAATGTCCATGCCTTCTACTGAGATGTCAACTACGTGAAGGGTTTACTCTGACAACAAACCATATCGCAGCCACGGTTTCCCAAAATAACGCTGAAACCATTTTCCAGTTGAAGTATATATCACTGTTAGGAATGGTACTGTACTGCCCTGTCCAAGGGCAGTAACCCTGGGACATATAACCAAAGTTCTGTAGTTAGTACATATTTTCACATACAAGTTATAAACGGGGCATACAAATTTGGAACTTTAGATGAGTAGAGACTCGGTAATTGATATTTTGATTATGACCCTTCTTTCAAAATTAAGTAGAGAAACTGGGAAACATTCTGGAAGAGAAGAATGGACTTTAAAAATGAAAATGATAAATACTTTGGTCCAAATAAGAAACCGATTTTAAAGAAATTTGCAGGCACTTCTGAATATACTTGTACCTTCACTGAAACCAAAACCTACCTTTTTGCACATACTGATCTGCATGACTGCATAGCTTATGAGGGCCTCCTTTAAATCATGGTTCTTTTGTTCTTTGAAGCGTTCAATATCAGCCCAAGCATTTTTGACAAATTCTCTGAAATAAAAGGTATAGTCATTATTATTATTCTTATTTAAATTAAGTAAACTACATATTATAAATTTGAATAATCACTTCTCATTTGAGTTGGGTTTTTGTCTATATAGAGGAAAAAGCTATTGCATGTATAAGATAGTTCTATTTTTTCTCTTCCTAAAAATTACAGTGGGAGAAAAAGCATACAGTCATACACTCATCTACATTTTAATAATCTCTATTTTGCCACAAGAATTCCAGCCTCAAATTATTCCCATAAAACAGATGTAAATGGCTCCCTGAACCAGCTCATAAGCCTAACAGATGCCACATGAAGTTGCCTTCCTGAGGTCACTGGAAAACATACATTCTTTTCAACAAGATGGATTATGTTTCACATTTATCATGTGCTTACTTTAAATGACAACTAGAGTCTTAAAAATTCTGAGAGCAATTTGTTTTTTTTGTTTTTTTTTGGCTGCAGCACCTGGCATGTGGAACTTCCCTGACCAGGGATTGAACCCACACACCCTGCAGTGGAAGTGTGGAATCTTAACCACTGTCTTTTTTTTTTTTTTTTTTGGATGACCACAACAAAAGCAATAATGATTGCAATTACCAAACACGAAACACTATTTTTATGCGTCCTTTTAATTCCTGGAAAAGCAGTGGTTGGTTATACTGAGCATGGATTTCAGGGAAATCTGAGTTAGGTACTACATAAAAGTGGTATAGAAAAATATATGGATCACCTCTCTCGACCGGGGCACGAACCCGTGTCCCCTGCATCGGCAGGCGGACTCCCAACCACTGTGCCACCAGGGAAGCCCCAACCACTGTCTTTTTAACTCTATTCATGAGAGTTTTGTTTGACTCACTTGATGCCGGAAGTTCTAAAAATTAACAAAATCACCTCCAAATCAGTGATACACTCTTGTTCTGCCTTGGTCTACTCAACAACTATCAGATGAAAACAACAATACGAAAAATGAGCCCAGCATTCATGGCAGACCTTTGAGAACTGAATTTCTAAAAATATTTATGGAATAATTACATTCCAAGCCCTATGCAAGGTGTTGGGACATAAAGATGAAAGAGACATAGTCACTGACTTTGAAGGGTTTGTAATTTAGCCAGGGACTGTCACACTGTACAACCAACCACCCAATACAAAACTGCCATGCAATAGTGGCATGAAACAAGTGCTATGACAGCCTGTGAGGATAAGAGAAAGCTTCACAAGAGAAGTAATGCAAAAGCTTGGCACTGGAGAATGATCAGGCTTTTAAATGACAGAAAAGGGCAGAGGGAATGTGCAAAGGATAGAAATCATGAAAAGTACAGGAAAATAATATTACGAAGCTTAGATA
>NW_006772547.1:379536-404086 GCF_000442215.2 Lipotes vexillifer | reverse complement strand
TCTTTCCCTGACACTAAAGCAACTGTTTCTATGCAACATGATTTTTGATTACTCACATTTCTTAGGAATACTCAATCACTGCATTTTACAAGTGAAGCTGGCAATGGTTATAAACAATCTGTCACAGAGTCTACATGTCTAGCCATGTTAAAGCACCACAGCATTTTTACCTGCCTTCCTGATTTTTAGACTTAAGTTGTTGTTCTCCTTCATTTATTTGTTCTTCTAGCACCTTTATTCTGGCTTCTCTCTGCTCTGGAGTTTCTTGACCAAAGAGCTTGGTAGTCATTCCCTTCAAAGAAAATGTTCTCACGGTCTAAAATGAAACAGAAACAGATGAATGGATAAACAACACACATACACTGAAATATTATTCAGCCTTAAAAAGGAAGGAAATTCTGACACATGCTACACAACATGGATGAACCTTGAGGACATTGTGGTAAGTGAAATAAGCCAGTCACAAAAAGACAAATACTATATGAGTCTACTTATATGAGGTATCCAAAGTAGTGAAATTCACAGAGACAGAAAGCAGAATGGTGACTGCCAGGGGCTGGGTGGAGAGGGAAATTGACAGTTGATATTAAATAGGTAGAGTTTCAATTTTGCAAGATGAAACAGTTCTGCAGGTTGGTTACACAACAATGTAAATGTTCTTACTACTATTGAACTTTACCATTAAAAGTGGTTAAGATAATAGATCTTATGTTCTGGATATTTTACCACAATTATTTTTTTTTTTTTAAAAAAGGGGAGGGCTTCCCTGGTGGCGCAGTGGTTGAGAGTCCGCCTGCCGATGCAGGGGACACGGGTTCGTGCCCCAGTCCGGGAAGATCCCACATGCCGCGGAGCGGCTGGGCCCTTGAGCCGTGGCCGCTGAGCCTGCGCATCCAGAGCCTGTGCTCCGCAACGGGAGAGGCCACAACAGTGAGAGGCCACAACAGTGAGAGGCCACAACAGTGAGAGGCCTGCGTACCGCAAAAAAAAATAAATAAAAAAGAAAAAAAGAAAAAAGGGGAAATAGCCATTTCCTCCCTAGCTCAGACAGAAAACACCACAAGCCTTACAACCAGGGGGCTACTAATAAGATTCCTAACACTGGAAAATATGGAAGAATGAAAAAGGGAAAAATTTTAACTGAGCTTCTTCATCGTATGGAAAACTTCTAGAGTTATTTCTTTATGTTAGTGATCATATTTTTTCTAATTACTCTGAGATATAAAAAATAGATAAAATTCAACAGGCAACAGTGAAAATATACTAAAGAAACTATTTAAAATCTGTGTAACTCACACTAAAATTTGGTATCTACTAGTAAAACAGGATGCCTAAATCCAAGCCTCAAGCTTCACTGCTTTACCATTTCCTCATTCTCCGGAGTTTACTGAGGGAAACACATTTAGGAGTAGAGAACCAAGCTCCCTGAAAATGGACTGGGAATTTCCCCTGGATTTTAAAAATAAATCAAGACAGTGTCTACCTGTTTCATGGTCAGAGGTCTTTTCCCACATATCTCTATGTGGGGAGCCCACAAGCGCTTTCACAAGTAAAGTACTTATTAACTATGAAATGATTCATAAATGGTGCCATTGTAACTGCTTTTTTTTTTTTGGCAGTACGCGGGCCTCTCACTGCTGTGGCCTCTCCCACTGCGGAGCACAGGCTCCGGACGCGCAGGCTCAGCAGCCATGGCCCACGGGCCCAGCCACTCTGCGGCATGTGGGAACCTCCCGGACCGGGGCACAAACCCGTGTCCCCCGCATCGGCAGGCAGACTCCCAACCACCGCGCCACCAGGGAAGCCCTGTAACTGCTTCTTTACTTCCAGATTGTGTGCTCTCACCATGACGGCTTTTTTATTCCAATGAAATAGCTGGACAGTAGAAAGCTGATTATAAAAATGATCTAAGTCCAATACAATAAGATAAGGAATTTTCTTCACAAGTATTCACTGTAAGCATTCAAGAATAAAGTACACAAAAAGCTCCCTGTTAGGAGAGAGACACTGATTCTAAAAGGGCAAAGTTTTTCAAAGTTAACTAAAATTTCTATAATATACCAGGTAAAATTAAACCTGGCAAATGTTATTATCTCAATCCCAAAGAATAATGTTTTTTCACTTGGACTTAATCAGAAAAGAGATGGTTCTTATTACACACAGCAATGTTGGCAAAATTTCTTACAACACTATATAATACGTGTTTTAATGGCTTACATCCTTTTATATCAAGATCACAAACAAAAGAATTATAAAGTTGCCCACAAATTATCTCCTTGTAAAAGCTACAGGCATCCTGCAGCCCATTCCACTTAAGGTTTGCTGTAATAACACCAGAGACCTAAATGGAAAACCACTCACCCCAGTTGCCAGTTCCTCACACTGCTGCTTCTTGGATGCTAAGTCCTGAGCAGCCATCTCCAAATCATACTGCATAAGTTCATGCTTCCTGCACACAGCCCTAGGGATGAAAGAAAGTGCTGCCATTTAATTTTTGTGGCTTCTCCATTAATATGTTAAAAATTTTTTTTTCAGGGGTAAAGGGGAGGCATTCACGTCTTACTACAGTCGGAACTTTTATATACAGAATTTTCAAGTTTAAAATGTAGTAGCCCAACATTAAAAATTTAATCTAGCAGAACCTAAGCATAAAAACTTTATATATACTTAAAACAAAAAAGGTTGTTTTCCAGATACTTGCAACATTTTTTTCAATAAACATACCATTATCATATACATTTAAAAAAAGCTTTTGTATAACATAGGAACTAATGCTATAATCTCACATAACAACTGAGTATTGTTTAAAAAGACATTATCTCAAAGCTTTCTTCTTTTTATTTAGAAACGTCTATTAGTTTTTATTTTCCTAAAAGTAATCCATGCTCACTGAAAAGAAAAAAAAGGATTCTAATACAGGAATGCACAAAATAAGTTTCAAGAACGCTCTCTTTTCCCCAGTTCCACTATCCAGACATAATTCACGTTAAAAGATGGTACATATCGTTCCAGACTTTACCTAGGCATTTACAAATACACATATCCACCACCCCCAGTAATTCTACATCTTTTCTTTCTCAACTATTTATATACCAAAGACACATATGTTTCTGTATCAATACACATTAATCTCTTCTATAACTTTTAAGAGCTGCAGAGAATTCCACTGTGTTCAGCAACTTTCTTTTGGTCTGTAACTTGGAAACCCCTTGATGTAACTTCTTTTTTTTTTTTTTAATTTATTTATTTTATTTATTATTTATTTTTGGCTGCGTTGGGTCTTCATTGCTGCGTGCGGGCTTTCTCTAGTTGCAGTGAGCGGGGACTACTCTTCGTTGCGGTGCATAAGCTTCAGTAGTTGTGGCACGTGGGCTTAGTTGCTCCGTGGCATGTGGAGTCTTCCCGGACCAGGGCTCGAACCCGTGTCCCCTACATTGGCAGGCGGATTCTTAACCACTGCGCCACCAGGGAAGTCCTTGGTGTAACTTCTTACTACTCAAAACTCTAGAAGGAAAAAGGCTAACAATGTGATGTTTTCATACCAGCTACTGAACAACTAAAGGAATATTGCTGCTCTGTTTTATTAACTGAATTCTTAGGCTGATTTTAAAAGTGATAGGGGACCGTTGGTAGTGCCAAGACTTGTCAGGACATGCATACGGTCTCTCGCTGCCTGGTGTGGGGTTTGCCATGGGCTGGCAGCCGCCCACTTCCAGTTGGCTTTTTATTGAGTTATGAGGTGCCCGGTGTGGGGTGCCAGTCCAACTGGGGCGCTGCTCCTCACCGGGCCAACCTACTTAGCTGTACTTTTCAACTTCGAAAGTTGGCAGGAGCGACACCAGAGCTGTCGCCTCTTTGAAGCGATAACTTCTCTGTGCTAGTCTATCAGATGAACGGCATTTACTGTTTAACTATTCCCACTGTATACTGTGCCAGGCTTTCTTAATGGAAGGTAGTTTTATTACTTGTGTCCAGAATGATGAAGTTTTCGAAAGAAAAGTTACCAATTGAATTGACGATATGCTGCCCAGTTGCTACTGGACTAGGATAAAACTGATTAAAACTTAAACGGTATTAAGTCGCTATATTACTTAAAGTAAACTTTATATCAAAATAAAACATTTGGACTTTAATTTCAAAAACCTTCATAATACTAATGAAAATAAGTTACTGACATTTGTTGAAAGAATACTGGTTTGAGATATTTGCAGCTTATCTAGCTGTGCCTTGCAAAAAATTAAATTTGTCCACCATGATTACTTAAATTTTGTATAGGTTCCTTTCAGTTCCATGGCTCTCCTGTTATATTAGTGATAATGTAAAAGCGAGCTTTTGTACTTGTTTCCTAGTAAGATTCCTTTATTTTCTAGAACTTTATTAAAACCAGGGAGCTCTGTTGGCAGTTACCCTTTTTGACATGGATTATGTTACCTTGTGCTCTGGCTTTCTATTTGTGTCCTGCTTCCCTACCATATTACAAGTGTTGAAAGGGCAGTGATCTAATAGATTACCTTGTCTTTCCATCTCCTCATGGCTTCCTATAAGGATCACTTGAGCTAGGAAAGTGACTGGAATTAAGGCAGTAAAGTTCTTGAAGCAGTTGTTAAAACAGAAAGTAGAGGGCAGGCAGAAACCATTTTCTTCTATGTATTATATGTATAACTGGACAAGATGATAGAAAGTACTTTTAAAATCAAAGAAGGGAAAATTGGAGAAAACTGCCATTCCCCACAGCCAGCTTGTTCATAGTATAGACTTGTGTGAACAACCAAAGATAAACAGACAGAAAAGCAAATGTAACTTACCACTAACCAAGATCACCTCTGCAAAAAGAAATGAAAATAACTTTTGGCAGGATTCTGTTTCATCTGATATAATTCAGAAGCAGGAAAAAAAGCCTTTTAAAAATACTGAGAATATTAAAAATAAGCATTTGAAGAAATCATCATTTCTAACTGAAGTGAGCCAAAAGGAGAATTATGCTGGGTAAAGTTTAGCGATCCACTTTCTCCTAGTGTTCTTCCAAAGCCTCCTAGTCACTGGATGGGAAGCACCATTGAAAATTCCAACCAAAATAGGGAGTTGATGGCAGTATACTTTAAAACTCTCCTAAAAGTTCAAACTTACACCTCGGATTCCAGTATGTATGTAAAACATAGCTTTTCCAAAATCCCTGGACTCTTGAAAAGCAGTGGTACAGAAATGGAAAATTACCTTGTTGCAATATACAAGGGCAAAAGATGAGTTTAAAAAATTACAAACAGCTTGTATTATATTTTATATTTTGTATATACTGTATACCATGTAGTATGTGTATATTGTTCATACTTGAGAGGTACATTATAGTTTTGTTATGAAAGTATGCATTGTGCCCTGCCCAAATGGTGTTTTGTATATATACAATGGAGAAATATTAAGCTTGCTAAGGCACATGAAAGACCAATTTACTTGCACAAGGTACTGAGATATTTTTTCAAGAAACAGCTGTCGAATCTCAAGGTGAAGATCTCAGTGTGAACAGTTTACTAATGCACTACTGCAGTTTAAATCTGTGGCACAATCATTGTAAACATGGGGTTTGTCTATGTTCCTCTAAATTGATTTCTGCCTTCTAATCTGTAATTACTGGAAAACTCCTATTCCCATTTTTACCAAACTTAATTTCTGGGTTTTGGTTCATATCCATTCAAATTTAAAATTTTAATGCCAACAAAATCGGTTGTAATCAAATTTTAAAATAATAATAATTTGGCCCCCAAAAAAGTGATAGGAAAACAATTCCTTTTTCTAAACTGGACTATCTCCCAGAGAATTGTTTGGCTCTGCAGAAGATACTATAAAAAGAGAAGACAAAGTCCTGACGTTAAGAAGTTTTACAACCTTACTAAGGAGATAAAATACGCAGGTATGGAAAAAATTACAGAATTTAAATGGTAATATACAACCTAGCAACAGATTATGCTACACACTCTCAATCTGTACTTTGCTTCCAATCTTCAAACTGGAAAAAGTAGAACAACATACAGACAGACCTGAAGTCTGAGACTAACAGGTTTTATCAACATAATGCTTCAAGCAGAGGGCTCATCTCAGCTATGTCTAGCACTCTGTAACACACAGGAATACAATGAGACCTCATTCAATATCTGGGGGAGTTAACTCATTTAAAAATCTTTATTTTAGGGCTTCCCTGGTGGCGCAGTGGTTGAGAGTCCGCCTGCCGATGCAGGGGACGCGGGTTCGTGCCCCGGTCTGGGAAGATCCCACATGCCGTGGAGCGGCTGCGCCCGTGGGCCATGGCCGCTGGCCCTGTGCGTCCGGAGCCTGTGCTCCACAGCGGGAGAGGCCACAGCAGTGAGAGGCCCACGTACAGCAAAAACAAAAAAACCCAAAAAAAAACCCTTTATTTTAGAGTAGCATATGAGTGGTGACCAGCCACAGGGCTGCATCTGTAACATGTATTATACTTACCTCAGTGCTTCTGCATAAAAAAGATACTCCTTTAACTGATCTGCATAATGTTCTTCATCTTCTAAAATATCATCAATAGAAGACGCATACCTATTTAAAAAACATTGCAAATGTATATCTCAGAAATAACTAAATTTCCTTGTCAATTGCATTATTATGAACTTTCATCAAATCTTTAACTGTGGTCATTTTTAAGTCTTTTGTCATTTATAGATAGTTCTGGGTGTACTCTGATGCTTTTGCAAAAATGTTCCTATAAACGGGTTTCATCTTCAAGGAATTCATGGAAAAGACTGACAAGTACAGGTTTCTGGTCACTGATTATACTGCTGAACTGAATGAATAAGCATTTTCAGAACTCTGATGGAAAACTGATGAATTCATAAAATTGCTAACAAAAGATCAAGATAAAAAAAATTAATTACATGGGACTGAGTGAACTGATGAGGATGATTATAATTTTTGTGGCTTTCTGTTTGAATTAAAAAAATGTGATGTAAAAAAATTTTTTTAAAATAAATATAAAAAAATAAAAAACATGGCATAGAGTAACCTTTATCAGGACACAAAATACTGAAGTTCTAAAGAAGGGCTATTCAAAGCGTGGTCCACAGACCATTTGCTACCCATGAGTGACAAAAGCAAGGACAGAAAGTGAGAATAAGCATTTAGAAACATTTATAACAACTTTTTAAAATTGAAGTACAGGTGATTTACAATATTATGTTAGTTTCAGGTGTACAGCAAAGTGACTCAGTTATATATATATATTTCTTTCAGATTTTCCATTATAGGTTATTATAAGATACTGAATATAGTTCCCTGCGCTATACAGTAAACCCTTGTTGCTTACCTATTTTATGTACGGTAGTTTGTATCTGTTAATCCCACACTCCTAATTTATCCCTCCCCCCCTACAGCAATCTTTAATTACCATGACAATTTTATTTTATTTACCTAAATGTTTTGATCAGCAAGGTCTTAGAAATAGAAAAACAAAGCAAACAAAAAACGGTCCTTCTTAAGGTAGCTTAAGAAGCACTGTAGTATCTTTTGTTCAAATATATTACAAAAAGGGCTACAAAATTTGTAGAAAGAGTAAGAGTTTAGTATAATTGGTACATTAGTGTTCCTGGTAGCAACTACATACAGTAATGCCAAAAAGCTACAAAAGGAAAAGTTGAGCAAATAAAGATTACAGAAAATTTTAGAAGCCTTATTTTATTCTAATTCTCAATAGCAACCTCTGCTTTGATCTGGACACGCCCTTCACTGTCGTGCCACTCTTGTTCCGGGCCTTGAGTCTTTCCTCGCACAGAAATGTGATGGCTTTCCACACTACCTCTCCAAATCCTACCACACGTATCTCAACACCTCTAGAAATCTCCCCAGACTTCCTTAGTCCTAGTCATCACTCTACTTCTGATCTCTTATCAAAAATTGAGGACTTAAATTTTATCAAAGAAATGTCTCTCGTGTTGGCTTTCTCTGATCACATTATAAATTCCCTAAGGACATGGGCTATGTCATTTACCACTTCTGTATGGCATAAGAAGCATCCTTTTTTCAAATCAATTCTGATTCCCTAGCATGGGCATAAAAGAAAAATATGTTTTATGTCTCCAAGTCCACTTCCTGTAGACAAGTAATCAAGTTTACTGAATTCTAAAAACAAACAAAAATCTACGTTAATGCTCACTGAAAAGTGATGTGTTCACAGTATTTATAAAAGTAGGCAAAATATGTATTCTGTAAATAAAAATTTACACTTGTTAGAGTGTGGAATTTCCCCTATGTGACTGAAAGACATCTTGAGAATCATTGTTAACAGTAGGAAAAACTGCCTTTAGTTCATAAATCTACAATTCTGGAAAAGTTAATGTTAAGAAAACAAAAAAGAAGATAGGTGGCTGATGGCTTGAAGATAGGAAACATAGTGTAGGGATAAGCAGCACATCTTTGGGTAGAAAAGAGTAAATGGTAAAGATTTTTTAGATATCATTACTAAAATTAATTTTATTTAACACTTTAAATAAACCAAGTAAAGGGATTATCCCAAATTCTTGCAAATACTAAAAATGTCCAGTCAACAGAATGCAGGAAGACTTAACAAAATGGTTGAAAAGCAGCTGGTCAGCTTATATAACAGCCACCCCCAAAATAATACTTAGATAAAATAAATATATTTTTGTCTTTTTATTATTCAGTTGTAGGAGTTCTTTATATATTATGGTTGGAAATGTTTACTCCCAGTGTGTGGCTTGCCTCTTCATTATCTTAATGGTGCGTTTGTACGTGTTTGTGGTAAAATATAATGTAAAATTCACCTTTTTAACAATTTATTGGTGTACAGTTCAGTGGCAGTAAGTACATTCATATGGTTGTGCAACCATTACCACCATTCGTCTCCAGAACTTTTTATCTTCCCCAATGGAAACTGTACTCCGACATTCCTTCCATTTCCAATGGTGTCTTTTGATAAGCAAAATTTTTAATTTTGATGAAGAACAATTTACCATTTAAAAAATATTTTTTTCTTTTCATATCCGCTTTAAAAAATCTTTGCTTACTCGAAGGTTGCAACAATATTCTCCTATGTTTTCTACTAAAACCTGCAATTTTAGTTTTTACACTTATGTGTATCATCCAAATTGAATTAGTTTTTATGTAAGGTGTGAGATATGGCTCAAGGTTCATTTTTTTCCATAAAGATATCCAGTTATTCCAGAACCATTTCTTGAAATGAACTATGTAAATGTGGATCTATTTCTGGACTCCATCCTATTCCACTGATCTCTTTATCTCAATACCTCCTGATAACTATAGCTGTATACTAAGTCTTGAAATCAGGTAATATATTCCAGGCTTGTCCTTTTTCAAGACTGTTTTGGCTATTCTACGTTCTTTGAACTTACATACAAATTTTAGAATCAGCTTATCAATCTCTATTAAAAAGTCACTGGAGTTTTGATTGGACTGTGATTTAGGAAGAATGGTCATATTAACACTACTGAGTCTTCCAATCAATCTATAACATGGTTTAATCTCGTCATTTATTTAGGTCTTTACTTTCTCTCAGCAATGTTTACATATAAAGTTTTCAGTGTAGAGGTTTTTCACATATTTCATTAAATTAATCTGTAAGTATTCTGTTTTGATGCTATTATAAATGGCATTTTTAAGTTTTTATTTTCCAATTGTTACTAGTATGTAAAAACAACTTTTTTTATATATTCATTGTGTATCATGCATTCTCATTAAATTCAGCTATTCCATAATATTTTCGGTTGATTCTTTATGATTTTCTACATAAAAGATCCTGTTAACTGCAAATAAAGAGAGTTTTACTTCTTCCTTTCTAAGACGTATGCCCCTTATTTGATTTTCTTGTCTTACTGCACTGACCAGGACCTCTACTACCATTTTTACTAGTTGTGGTGGAAGCAGACAACCTTGCCTTGTTCCTGATTTTAGGAGAAAACACCAATATTTCACTATTAAGTACAGTATTACCTGTAATTTTTAGACTGAGGAAATTCTTTATATTCCTAGTTTGATGAAAATTTTTATTGTGAATAGATGTTGATATGCTTTTTCTACATGTACTGAAATGAACACATAGGTTTTCTTCTTTACTCTGCTAATACGTGAATTGAACTGAAAGATTTCTGAATGTTAAATTAATCTTGCATTCCTGAGATAAACTTCTTTAAGTCAAATCTATATCCAGAGAGCACAATATAAATGCCAGCAAACGATAAAAACAGAAGAACAGAAGAATCACTAACACTTCACCACTAATGTCACCTCAGGTTCTACCTTAAATTCTCTGGGTACTTACACATCCATATGATGACCAGCACTCTGCAGTCCATCACCCATTTCTTTTTCTATGGCACTCCACTCACTAAGAAGAAAAAGATAAAACCAAAAACATCATGAATTAGATATGGAATATTATTAAATGGACTCTTTGACAAGGTTGTTTTCTAGCTAGCTTTTAAACAATATATAGCATCTATTTTGGATTTATTTTCTGTGACTCAAATATGTTCCTTTCCCCGAAGTTTAACAACTAAATGCAAGTGAAGGCTTTAAAATATTAGTTCAAAAAGTTTGTATCTGCTGCTGTTAAGGGCAAAGCAAGTATCATACAAAACAGTTTCTGCTTACAGACAACTTTCTCAGCTAGGGTGCCTATTTAAATCAACTTTGGCGCTTTTAGAAACTATGAATGCTTACCCTGCTCCTGACCTACTTAATTAGAATCTCGGGGATAGAGCTGAGGCATGCATATTTTTAATTACTACATGGATGAGTCTGATAAACACACATGATTACATGTCACTATCTTAACAGGTAACAGAAAAAGACAACTGTACAGAAATAGTAGGTGTACCATAAAACTTTGATAACTTGCACTAAAGTTGCATGACAAAGTCTACTTAAAACCACAGATCATTTTGTTGTCATTTCAGTGAAATTCTTGAAATAAAAATTCCTTTTTATGGAAGATGCATATGTATATTATAATAAAAGGGGAAATAAATCTATAATCCTAAATACTAAGAGATGACATAATTTGATATATTTCCTTCTAGTTCTTTTTATTTACTCATTTTAATATGGCTGAGATCATGCAGTATATGCAATTTTGTATTATGCTTTTTCTATTAATAGTATTTTACCACATTATTAAAATAACTTGTTCTCAGCATTATTTCAGATGGCAACTCATAATTTTTTAACCATTTTCCTGACCATTCAAGATTGTTTCCAATTTTTCTGCTATGTATAATAAACACCTTCAATTGCATATATCATAAAAGGGAAAAAATTAAAACACTATGATTCTGTTAATCTGTAGTTTTTATACACTGTTCTTGAAATATCAGATTATATGCTTATAAAACTAGAAGGATAAAACCGTACATGGTTTTTAAAACTGTCAAGGAAGGAAAACAAACATAAATAAACATATCTCCTTCTGACAATTTTTACTCATATGTTTACCCTCAAAATAGTAACAGCAACAGTTAACCTTTTTTTAGTGTTTTGCTGTTTATAAAATGAATTTTTAACATCTCTAGCTATATTATCTAAAGCCACACTTCCAATGCCTACAAGACAATTCTGCTTTTATATACCTCTGTCACTTCAAATTCAACATACCTAAAGCCCAGCTCGTCACGTGAAAAACAAAGTCTAGGGGTTTTGGCAGATCACAGGCATAACTAGCCAAATCTGTAATGTAGCAATCACAGTTAATGCAGCTGTAGGTCACGTCAACAGCATTAATGGACAGAGTCCAGATCAACCATCTATTGGATGTTCCACAGGTACTTCATCCATCTAATCTTTGAGCACCTTTTAATGTGCTACCAACTCAAGGTCAATATAACCAAATTTAATTCTTTTGTTTACCAAACAAGACTAAAAACTAGTTCAAGAAAGACTTACACTTAATCTTCTATTTACTCCCATTAAGTCGTTTAGTGCCTGATAAATACTTGGCATTTATAGGTTGTAGGTAAAATGAAAGAATGAACCGATAAATGAATAAATGTGAGGAGGGAAACATGTACTGGGTTCTATGTATCAGCCACTACTAGGCACAAGACCTCTCCCCTCAAGATATACATAGTCTAGCCCTTGACTACTCAAACTGTGGTCTATGAACAGCATCACACCTGGGACTTGTTGGAAATGCATACTTGCAGGACTCATTCCAGATCTACTGACTCAGAATATTCATTTTAACAGTTCTTCAGGTGACTTGTATGCCTATTACAATTTAAGAAGCATCTGCTAAACAAAAGGTTCTAACTGGGGTCCAGGTATATGCCGAGGATTGGAACTAGAAAATGTTAACCAGTTTAGGGAGGGAGAGGAGAGAGAGGAGGGATCCATTAACATGGAACTATTAAAGTATAGAAGGAAGGACTTCCCTGGTAGCGCAGTGGTTAATAACGCTCCTGCCAATGCAGGGGACATGGGTTCATTCCCTGGTCCAGGAAGATTCCACACACTGCAGAGCAACTAAGCCCGTGCGCCACAACTACTGAGCCTGAGCTCTAGCGCCCACATGCCACAACTACTGAAGCCCGCGTGCCCTAAAGCCTGCAAGCCACAACTACTGAGACCACGTGCCACAACTAAGGAAGCCCGCATGCTCTAGGGCCTGCATACCTGCAACTACTGAAGCCTGCATGCCTCGAGCCCATGCTCCGCAACAGGAGAAGCCACAGCAATGAGAAGCCTGCGCACTGCAATGAAGAGTAGCCCCTGCTCGCTGGAACTAGAGAAAAGCCCGTGCACAGCAACAAAGACCCAATGCAGCCAAAAAATAAAATAAATAGTAAAATAAAAAGTATAGAAGGATTTAGCATCAACTTTATAAGAGGCATAATTGCTATCATAAAGTACTTAATGGGTGGATAACTGTCACAGATGAACCAGATCAAAGAGGGTAATAAATCTTTTGTAGCATATGATGAAGACTATGGACCTTTTCCACTAAGGAGGGAAAATCACAAACAAAATTTTGCATGTAATTTCAGGGACTTCATGGATTAAAGACCTAAATGTAAGACAGGAAATCATAAAACTCCTAGAAGAAAATATAGGCAGAGCACTCTGACATAAATCGTAGCAATGTTTTTTTGGATCTGTCTCCTAAAGCAATGGAAACAAAAGCGAAAATAAACAAATGAGATCTAATTCAACTTAAAAGCTTTTGCACAGCAGAGGAAACCATCAGCAAAATGAAAAGACAGCCCATGCAATGGGAGAAAATAGCTGCAAATGATATGACTGATAATATCCAAAATACATAAATAGCTCATAAAACTCAATATCAAAAAACCCGAACTCAATTAAAAAATGGACTGGAGACCTGAACAGACATTTTTCCAAAGACATACAGATGCTCAGTACTACTAATCACCACAGAAATGCAAATCAAAACCACAATGAGGGACTTCCCTGGTGGTACAGTGGTTAAGAATCTACCTGTCAATGCAGGGGACACAGGTTCGAGCCCTGGTCCCACATGCCACGGAGCAACTAAGCCCATGTGCCACAACTACTGAAGGCCGCGTGCCTAGAGCCTGTGCTCCGCAACAAGAGAAGCCACTACAATAAGAAGCCTGCACACCGCAACAAAGAGTAGCCCCCACTCACCACAACTAGAGAAAGCCGGCACGCAGCAACGAAGACCCAACACAGCCCAAAATAAAGAAATAAACTTATTTTTTTAAAAAAAGATTATTAAAAAAAAAAACCCACAATGAGATACCACCTCACACCTGTCAGAATGGCTATCATCAAAAAGAGCACAAACACCCAATGTTGGCAAGGACATGGAGAAAGGGAAACCTTGTACACTTGTTGGTGGGAATGTAAACTGGTGCAGCCACTGTGGAAAACAGTATGGAGAGCCCTCAAAAAACTAAAAACAAAACTACCATAGGATCCTGCAATTCTGTTGCCGGAGGGTAGGTTCTTGTTTTGTCACAGAAATAATTCAGAGACGAGACACAGAGGCCAAGTAAGCGAAGTGAAGATTCATTGAGCAACAGTATACTCTCAGGAGGGAGAGCTGGCAAGCTCAGAAGAGCAGCTGCCCCGAGCTCCTTTTGGCAAGCTGGTTACATGGGGTGTGAAAACTGGTGGAAATTCATCAAGGAGGGAGGGACTTTGGGGTAACTTCCTGGCTTTCATCCAAGTTCCACCTTTCTGAGAGGAGGGGCTGTTTTTGTCCTTGGTCTTCTTGGATCTGCCATGGTGTCAGGTGCATGATGGGTACTGCTCTGGCTGCAATGTTAATTCTATTGTAATGAGGGTATAATGAGCAAATCATTCAGACATAAGAGGTTCCCACCTTTCTTTGCCTCTAGAACCCTGTCATTGCAAGATGTATGGTTTCCTGTCATATGACCCATGCCTCTCTTCTCTGCTCATATCTGGCTAACTGCCTGCTCTAACAATTCCACTCCTGGAATATGAAGAAAATGAAAACACTGACTCGAAAAGATACATGCACCCCAACGTTCACAGCAGCATTATTTACAATTTCCAAGATATGGAAGAAACCTAACAGACGTCAACAGGCGAATGGATAAAGAAGTGTGGTATATATATGTGCGTGTATATACAGATACACACACACACACACACACACACACACACACACAATGGAATATTATTCAGCCACAAAAAAGAATGAAATTTTGCCATCTGCAACAACATGGATGGACTTGGAAAGTATTATGCTTAGTGAAATAAATCAGAGAACTGTATGTTATCACTTATACATGGAATCTAAAAAAAAAACAAACTAGTGAATATAATAAAAAGAAACAGACTCACAGATAATAGAGAACGAATAAGTGGTTACGAGTGGGAAGAGGGAAGGAGGGAGGGGCAAGATAGGGATAGGAAATTAAGAGGTACAAACTATTATGTGTAAAATAAACAAGCTATAAGGATACATTGTACAGCACAGGGAATATAGCCAATATTTCATAACTTTAAGTAATTTCAGAGACTTCAGAGAATCTGAAGTCCATCTTTATCTCCTAGCTTAAGGAATCTGAACTATAAAACCACAAAGGTCCCTCCTGCTCTAGTATTTTACAGTTCCATTAAGAACGAAAGGAAGGAACCCCAAGAATGCCCAAGGGTCAAGACTCTGGAAAGGAATAAAAATATTATTACAACAAAAATAGAGGTACAGAACTAAATTTAGCTGCCCAATCTGGTGTTCATCAGGGATAGAGGCATGGGAGGCAAAGTCTCTAGCCCCAAGCAAGTCTGTAGTAATAAGTTTTATTTGTTTATACTTCCGTATATCATTTCATTTAAACAAAGTTCCATGCTAAAAAAGGGTTTGGAAGTCACTCTCCCCATTTAACCCTACAATTGAACAGATATTTAAAATCGGGCTCAGAGATCTAACATGGTTTACTCAAAAGTCAGGCATCCAATGAGAGGCAGAGTTGAGATTCGAATCAACTGCCATCAGAGTGTTCTACCTACTAATCCCAACCTTCACTTCCTTTTTTGGCTTTCTTAATCAAATGAGCTCTTTAGGGAATTCCCTGGCGGTCTAGTGGTTAGGGTTCCGCGCTTCTACTGCAGGGTACACGGGTTCAGTCCCTGGTCATGGAACTAAGATCCCACAAGCTGCATGTTACGGCCAAAAGAAAAAAAAAGAGCTCTTCACCATCACTTATCAACCATATGACCAAAAAATAAAAAATAAATTACAGAATCCTTCAACAAAATACATCCTGTGCGTCTTTGAGCTCTGAGGTATATGACAAGGTTTGCATATCCCTGATCATGTTTACACATGACTCTTTGAAAAAATTTTCTTTTGCAGTTTCCTGGAATCCCTTGAAAGGAATTATACCAACTGAATCTGGGACAGATGTTTTTTCTTGGTTGCTTCTATGTGGATTCACAATCTATGAATTAAGATGAGTATTTTAAAATGTTCAATTAACAGAATATAACATTTTAGGCTATTAGCTCCTGACAGCTTTCATTAGCTTCAAAAACTTTAGTTACTGGCACTTAAAACTCTCTTTTTTCTAAGTCTTCTGCAGAGTGAATCCCGCCTGCGTATTGTAAAAAATAAACAGAAACCTCAATTAAATAGAGCTGGAAGCCAAAAGGGGGAGCTCTCATGCCCTGTGTCCACAGCAGAGCCCAAGAAGAAGAAAGATTCCTCTTCTTTCCTGGCCAGGTCTCAGCCAAAAAAGCCACGGAGACTCTGTGTTTACTCTAGCCCTCCCAACTTCCTTTTCGTCTCTGTGAAAGCCTTCTCCTTCCCCTGCCCTGTGGGAACTTGCATGAGCCTTGCCATCGTTGCAGCCTGGAACTGCAATTCTCTGCTAATCTTTGCTGGAGAAATATCTGGCTGTCTATTTGTTTCAAGTCAACAGTGTTTGGTCCAATTCTTGACAGGCAGATCTTAAAAGTTCCTGAAACTAGTGAACATATAGACAAGTCCTATAAGCACCTACATGGAATGACCATTTGGCCTGTCCTAAATTGAATCAGGTGCTATATCCAGGAGGAAGCTGCAAAAAGCCTAGGAACTCTGCAGTGGTTGGGAGTCCGCCTGCCGATGCAGGGGACGCGGGTTCGTGCCCCGGTCCGGGAGGATCCCGCGTGCCGCGGAGCGGCTGTGCCCGTGGGCCGTGGCCGCTGGGCCTGCGCGTCCGGAGCCTGTGCTCCGCAACGGGAGAGGCCACAACAGTGAGAGGCCCGCGTACCGCAAAAAAAAAAACAAAATCAAAAACAAAAAAAAACAGGAGAAAAAGCCTAGGAACTCAAGAAGAGCAAAAAATGAACTCCCATACATTAAAAAACAAAAACAAAAAAACCCAGCAACATGCAACATGAACATATTACAAAAATCTTCCCTGTTTCTTCTCTGTGCATCTAATTCCTGCTCATTTCTTACTTACAAGTAAGTTTAAGTCTTGTCACCTTTCCTTCCCTCTTTGACAGTCTTTTTCCACTCATAGCTCAATCTTTTTTTCTTAATCCATTCTCTCACTTCAATCTCTAATTTAGCAAAAAGGCATAATTTTACAAAGTTATTGGATATATATAGAAAACATTTAAATTAAGAGACAAAGCTGACGAAATCAGCTTTATATTTCTTCCCCTCTCAAATTCCAAACCAAAGAACAGAAACACATTAAACATTTTTCCAATTATGTGACTCTCAAGCTCTGGATTTTTTCATTACTCTTTTTTTTGGCTGTGCCGCGAGGCTTGCAGGATCTTAATCCCCAGGCCCTGGCAGTGAAAATGTGAGTCCCAACCACTGGACCACCAGGGAATTCCCTGGATTTTTTCATTACTCTTATGGTCAGTGTAGTGCCACTGACCACAAGAGTAATGAAAAAATAAAAAGGAAACAAAAAGAAAAGATAAAAAGCACTCATTACCAATTGGTACTGCTCTGCAATCCTTTCCCACATTCCTAAATGACACCCTCATCAGTGCTTCTCAAACCGGGATACTTCATCTTGGGTATCTGAAGCCATCTAAGCATGGCACAGTTCCTCTGAAGAACGAATTTTAAGTTTGAGGCAGGGAAAGTTATATATATACTTAAATAACCACGGATGCTCTACAGAGTAAAATGTAAAATTTGAATAAACTGACAGAACTCAAGTCTTCAAAGAGATTCTGCACTTGTCACAGCTGCTTCCAGCCAATCCCGCATGGAGCTGGTAAGGGGAGCAAAGGAGGGTATGCAGTAGGATCAGTTTAAGAACTCTCCTCTCCATTAGTTTGAGACAGACTGCCCTATATCACTCCCCTCAAGCTTCCTAACCACAGAATCACTCCACCTGTTCTCAGCAGAGACACCTGCTTTACTAAGACAGGGGCCAGCTAAAGTGGCCTCCTGCCACATACTGCTCCTCTCCTTTAAGACAGCTCTGTGCCTTCCTCTCTATCTTCTCTCCCATCCACCCTCCTACCCTTGCTCCCCCTGCAAAAAACCACCACCACCACCACAAAGAGGCCCTATACCCCTTCAAGAATAACCTCAGAGACTTTTCTTAACAGACTTGTCAGTAACTTGCTGTCTTTCCTTCCTTAACCCTTTCCTGTCATTCCAAGGACCACTGCATTTTATCACTCAAACCAAACTGCTCTCCAAATTAACACCGAAGATTTACCCACCCATTTCCCCTCTTTTCGACTAAATTCAATTCCTCTACAGTATAACTCCAACTTCTTGAAGTGCTCCCTTCACTTGCTTGACACTGCGCACTCCTCATCAATTTCCCAATGTCTCCCTCACATTCTTTTTCTTTGCCTGACCCCTGAACACAGATATTCCCCAAGGTTCTGCCCTTGAGTCTCTCACAGACTTACCCTAACCCTCTAACATCATCACCTTAACCCTACATTAAATATCATTCTATTAGGATGTAACTTTTATATACAACTCATATTCTCACCAGCCTCTTACACTGCAGATCCAAATTTCCAATTGCTTAATAAAAATCTTTAAATCAAATGCAATCTATTCAAAACAGAACCCTTTAATTCATTCCTCAAACCTGTTATTTTTCCTACATTCTCTACCACAATCCTCCTAATCATTCAGCTGCCTGCAAATTAAATTTTGGTATCTTTAGCACCTACCACGGTAGCAGGAGCTCAGCAAATGTGTGCTGAATGACTGAAAGAAGCAACTGATAAATCTTGTCATTTATGTCTCCTTAATAGTCCCTACTGGCAATTGCTCTGGTTCAGGCTCTTGATCACCTGCTTAAATTACCTCAACCACCTGTGGTCTCCTTGGCTCACTTTTTATGAAATATTTTAGATGTAAAATGGCTTTCTGTTAATTTACTGAGTTAGCAGAAAGGTGAATCTGTATAATATTTATCATGAGACATTAATGCAAATAATTTTCTTTACAATTTGATTCAGCCAAGTGACCTTTCATCCACTTGCCTCTCAAATTAACACAAGTCCATTTATTATTTACAATAAATGTACTACTTTTGAGAGTGTCTGATTTACGTTAATTATCATATGAGCATATTCCCAAGCTTAACTAGAGTTCCAGTTTGAGTAGTATTCTTAAAATCAGGGCTGACTCACACATAGATCTAAAAGCAGGTAAGTCACTCATCTTGCAGCTGACCTCAATTTGCCTTTCTTCCCATTATTCCTGTTTAGACATATACTCCTATCCTAGTTATGAAGAGTCTACATGTTTACAATATTAATATGCTTCTCTTCATTAAAAAACATCATATAATGCTGATATTGTCCCATCTTTCATTTGATCAACCAAGACATAGATAACCTGTTACTCAAATTAAGTAAATATGTAGCCATATCTCGCACCTGACATTCAAATAAATTTCATATGAATCAAAAATTTATAAAACCACAAAAATGTAGAAGAAATGAAAAATCTATTTTTTTTTATAATCCATAGTGGGGAAGACCTTATTAAGATATACACAAAAGTCAGAGGCTATTACTTTATAAAGGAGAAAATCTAACCACTTACATGTTAACTGAATTTAACAAACTGAGTATTTCTGTATATCAAAAACCACCAGAAGGGCTTCACTGGAGGTGCAGTGGTTAAGAATCCACCTGCCAATGCAGGGGACACGGGTTCGAGCCCTGGTCCACATGCCACGGAACAACTAAGCCCATGTGCCACAACTACTGAGCCTGCGCTCTAGAGCCCATGAACCACAACTACTGAGGCCACGTGCTGCAACTACTGAAGCCTGCACGCCTAGAGCCCGTGCTCCTCAACAAGAGAAGCCACCGCAGTGAGAAGCCCACGCACCACAACGAAGAGTAGCCCCGGCTCACCGCAACTAGAGAAAGGCTGCACATAGCAATGAAGATCCAATGCAGCCAAAAAATTAAAAAAAAAAAAAAAAAGCTCCATAGTTATTTACTGATAACAATATATATTGGAGAGCTGTTTTTAAGTAAGAAAAAAGCAAAGTAAAACATAGCAATGTATAAAATATGCTCCCTTTCCATGTTTAAAAAAACGGGGGTGGGGGGGGACTTCTCTGGTGGTCCAGTGGTTAAGAATCCGTCTTGCAATGCAGGGGACGCCTGCTCGATCCCTGGTCAGGGAACTAAAATCCCACATACCGAGGGGCAACTGAGCCCGTCCACTGCAACTACTGAGCCCATGCACCACAACTACAGAGCCCACACGCTCTGGAGCCTGTGCGCCACAACTAGAGAGAAGCCCACGTGCCACAACTAGAGAGAGACCACCACGCGCCGCAATGAAAGATCCTGTGTGCCACAAGACCCGACGCAGCCAAAAAATAAATATTTTTTTTAAAAGGGGGGAGGGAGATATGCATTTGTTTGTGTGTTAATATATACATTTATGGTGCTACATGTTACTAGAAGGATACACAAGTAACTCAGAAACTGCTATTAGTTGCCTCAGAGGAGGAGACTGGGGTGGTTGGCGGGCAGGAGGGAAGAGACTTTTCACTATATAAGCTTTTGTTCCTGTTGAATTTTGTGCTATATGAATGTCAAATGAATTATTTTGATTAATTCAATCAAAAGGACTTAGAACATCAGCAAGGACATTTTTCTTACAAGAAGATTTGGATAATTAACTTCTAAAATGTCACAACTAAAATAATTAACACACATAAAAATTCACAAAAGGGCTCAAAAATAACCAAGATATGCAAGTTACCTACACAAGTAAATATTCTAATTTACACTAATATTACCTCAAGACTGAAAAACCCATCTTGCAAAAGCCTTCAGAAATTATAAAGTGACACAAAGAAAGAAAAGAAAAAGAAAATCGCTAACTCTATATGATAGTGATTTCCAAAGGAATCTTCTTGGGCATGCTGCCAAGAAAGTAAAAGACACCGCTCACTGCTTCAGAGCAGTTTATCTTTTATCTGCTCAATATACTGGACTCCCTTATTATTTTTTATTTAAACAAAGGCTTTACAGTGAAAAGTTTGAAGACTACTACTACAGGACATCATTTAAAAAATAATCTTTTGCTTTCCAGAATCATATATTTTCAAGAATTATAGTCCTTACGCAAAAAGCTAATTAGAGCTAGTTGTTGTTTATTATAAAAGTTTGCATAATGCTTACCTGAAAACTCGCCCATAATTCCCATGTACTTTATATACACCATATAGTCGGTCTGCTACTCTCTGGAATAAATATTCGAAAGAAATTGCTATGAAGTCAAAGTTACACAAAGATTACTTAAAAAAAGATTTTATCCTCATTTAAAATACATACATATATATATATATATATACATGTTTAGCACAATAACCTTGAAAATATGGAAAAGAAGCTTAAATCTCCCAAAGTTTCACGATGGGGAGAAAAAACACCTAGTGTTGTCATATTTATGTAATAGCTTTCATATTTCTTCATACATATATATTTTTTTAATTAACGTTTTAAAATTTCCTATACCAAGAGTGCTAATGTTTTTAACCAGCAGGTTACTATTACTTTTATTTATTTTATAAATTTATTTATTTATTATTTATGGCTATGTTGGGTCTTCGTTGCTGCACGTGGGCTTTCTCTAGTTGTGGCGAGCAGGGGCTACTCTTTGCTGTGGTGTGCGGGTTTCTCATTGCGGTGGCTTCTCTTGTTGCAGAGCATGGGCTCTAGGCACGTGTGCTTCATTAGTTGCAGCACACGGGTTCTAGGGCACGTGGGCTCAGTAGTTATGGCTCACGGGCTCTAGAGCACAGCCTCAGTAGTTGTGGTGCACAGGCTTAGTTGCTCATGCGGGATCTTCCCAGACCAGGGACTGAATTGGCAGGTGGATTCTTAACCACTGCACTGCCCGGGAAGCCTCAATATTACTTTTAATAGATATCACTTAAAAAAAAAATTTATTTATTTACTTATTTATTTTGGCTGTGCTGGGTCTTAGCTGTGGCATGCAGGGTCTTTTAGTTGTGGCATGCAGCTTCTTAGTTGTGGCATGAGGACTCAGTTGCAGCATGTGGACTTCTTAGCTGCAGCATGCATGTGGGATATCTAGTTCGCCGACCAGGGATCAAACACAGGCCCCCTGCATTGGGAGCACAGAGTCTTACCCACTGGAGCACCAGGGAAGTCCCCCCATTAAAAAAAAAATTATTTTATTTATTTGGCTGCGCCAGGTCTTAGTTGCAGCATGCAGGATCTTTTAGTTGCGGCATGTGGGATCTAGTTCCCTGAGCAGGGATCAAACCCAGACCCCATGTATTGGGAGCGCAGAGTCTTAACCACTGGACCACCAGGGAAGTCCCCTGATACCACTTTAAAAAGGTACATAAAATTCCACCTAGTGGTGTATAAAATATATAAGCATTCCTTGTCAGATAGTTAGTTATCCCTAATTTTTTCAGTATTATAAATAACGGTGAAATAAGCATCTCTGAGAGTACAGCTTTTTCCAAATTTCAGATTACTTCCTTAAGTCCCCAACGGGGAATTTACCAAGGGAAAGAATATAAACATTTTCAATTGTATTGAGTTTTATATATAAACACTGCACACATGCAATATATTTCTTTTGTTTGTTTGTTTTTGGCTGTTTTGGGTCTTTGTTGCTGCTGCACGTGGGCTTTCTCTAGTTGTGGCGAGCAGGGGCTACTCTTTGCTGTGGTGCTCGGGCTTCTCACTGCAGTAGCTTCTCTCGTTGCAGAGCACGGGCTCTAGGCACATGTGTTTCAGTAGTTGCAGCACGCGGGTTCTAGGGCACGTGGGCTCAGTATATGGCTCACGGGCTCTGGAGCGCAGCCTCAGTAGTTGTGGCGCACAGGCTTATTTGTTCATGTGGGATCTTCCCAGACCAGGGATTGAACCTGTGTCCCCTGAATTAGCAGGAGGATTCTTAACCCCTGCACCACCAGGGAAGTTCCCAGGCAATATACCTCTGTGCTACTTTATCAAGTTAATGTCTTCTAACCAAGTAACATTAGATATTTTAATAACAGTAGAATTACAGTTTAGGTCACTGAGATAAAATATGTACTGCCTACAGACTTCCCTCGTGGTCCAGTGGTAAAGAATCTGCCTTCCAACAAAGGGGACGTGGGTTCTATCCCTGGTTGGGGAACTAAGATCCCATGTGCTGTGGGGGAACTAAGCCCACGTGCCACAACTACTAAGCCCAAGTGCCTCAACTAGAGAGCCCACATGCCGCAAACTACAGAGCCCACACACCACAACTAGAGAAAGAAAAAAAACCCCGTGCCACAACTAGAGAGAAGCCCACGCGCCACAACGAAGAGCCCAAGTGCTGCAACTGAGACCCGACGCAGCCAAACATTAAAAATAAATAAATAAAATAAATATTTTTAAAAACTACAAAAACAAAAAAATGTACTGCCTAGCCATTCACACAAATTTTACAAAAGACAAAACAAAACATCATATGGAGTAATCTACTTTCCCCCAAAGTATTATGGACATGAACTAGAAGATCAAAAGTCAATCCCAGGGCTTCCCTGCTGGCGCAGTGGTTGAGAGTCCGCCTGCCGATACAGGGGACACGGGTTCGTGCCCCGGTCCATGAAGATCCCACATGCCGCCGAGCGGCTGGGCCCGTGAGCCATGGCCGCTGAGCCTGCGCGTCCGGAGCCTGTGCTCCGCAATGGGAGAGGCCACAACAGTGAGAGGCCCGTGTACCACACACACACACAAAAAAGTCAATCCCACATAAAACCTTAAAAAAGAATTCCTAGTATATAATTGCCAAATGTAAACGCTGAATTTACATTTAACCCCTCTAGTTCCTTACTCAAACGTGAGTAATTTGAGGAATTAGGCATTAACCATACAATAATTCTTAAACCTTTTAATACTTCAGCTTAAACTGAATGAACCACATTGTAAAAACCTGGAGCAGGCGTAGGAGGATCATAAAATGTTTTCCATCTCTCCTTGACCTGCTAGGCTAGAAGGCAGCACACTACAGGTCTGCAGCTTGTTTTTGCAGTCTTATTGGAACACAGTCATACGCACTCATATTAGCACTGTCTATGGCTGCTTTCATAGCAGGGTTGAATAGCTTCAACAGGGACCATATGACCCAAACAGCTGAAAATATTTACTATCTGGCCTTCAGAAAAAGTTTGCCGACCCCTGTACTAGACTCCACTTTCAGGACAAAGTTCATAGTCTTTGCTATGCTTGAAACTTTCCAGGGCTGTCCACAGAGCTCTAAACTAATTTCTCTGGGATGTTATTTCCCAGTTATTTTTTGAGAGCCCTATAGAGTGTCAACGGTTGGTCGGTTGTTTAAAGTGGTTCCACTGTCAAGTAACTTTGGGAAATACTGAGATTAAAACGTTTAACAGGTTTTTCTTCTGCAGGAGTTTTTTGAACTTTAACACTATATACGAATCAGGACTATTGAGAGAGAGTTGGTTTGCAGTAGGGAACATGTTACAGGGCTGGCATTCCAAAGAATGTAAAACGGAAAATGTCACTCTAGAGTACTAACTTTTGCAGATCCTCGTACCTTTTTTTTTTTTTTTTTTTTTTT
>NW_006772547.1:324562-379169 GCF_000442215.2 Lipotes vexillifer | reverse complement strand
CCCACATCCCCTGCATCGGCAGGCGGACTCTCAACCACTGTGCCACCAGGGAAGCCCGTACTTTTTTTTTTTGGCCGCGCTGTGTGGCATGCAGTATCTTAGTTCCCCAAACAGGGAGAGAACCCTGCCCCCTGCAGTGGAAATGCGGAGTCTTAACCACTGGACCGCCAGGGAAATCCCTAGATCCTCATACTTTTAAAGATCAAGCGTCCTCCTGACAGCTGAGCATTTTATCATCTACGTACGATATTAAGTATAGAAGAGAGGGAAAGAACTTGTTAAATAACCACATAAGAATAAAAACTAGAACAACTTAAATACAAAATGCATACACAAAATAAATGTTCAAAGAAAGTTTCTGAATCCCCGGTATTTAAGTTTCTTTTTTTCTTTAAATTTTATCACTCCTGGCAGCTGATACAAAAGGAACTTTTACCATGATAATTAGAGCTCTGGAAAATACTTTGGTCCATAGAACATGACAAAAAGAGGAAAGAGTTCTCATACTCCAGAAAGGTGAGCAACCACACAAGGAACTACTCTATTGGTGAATGAGGCAACAAAGAGCCACTCAGCAGTTGTCACTGGACCAGCAATGTTTCTGGAATGAACTACTCATGGAAACAAATTGTTCTAGCCAACCGAAACATGAGATGATTGGTATCTAGATCATCAGGCAGTGAGAAAAAAGATGAAGTGAGGAAAAATTATAAACTATAGACCAAAAAATATCATTTCTAGAGAAAAGTAAAGACAAAAATGGCAGGTAAATAAATCATGAATTATTAAAACCTGAAACCAGATTAATTCAGTGGTCGTTGGTAAGCAAGAATCATGGTGCCAGGTAAAGGGGGCTATACACAATGATTTAGTCTACACTGCCACTCAATTTCAATTCTGTTGACAAGCCTTTCTTTTTGAAAAGTGATCATCTGACAACTGACAGGGGAGGACTGACACCTAGCAAATAATATGACAACAGAAGAAATCTGACAGAGTCAACTTATCATCCTCCCCAGTTCTGAATCACTTTCAACTATGGTAAGAATGTCTTCTCTATCCTCACTGAAGTAGGGGATTAAATGTTAAATGTTAAAAAGGACACAAAGTCTTATGACAGCCTATTAGATAATCTTATTTGAAAAATCTGGACACATAGCTTTTCTTTTGAATTATCTCCTAAGGAGGCAATGATTATGAGATTTAGGACTCCTGATACTACTGCCAAAATCTTTCCCAAAGGAACTGTATGTAATACTTTACGCAATGCCGCTGTCACCAAATATTTCACAAACACTAGATATTACCATCTTTATATATGACTACAAATTAAATGTTAAATAGGGCCTCAATAATTTCAATTTACATTTTTAGAGTATTAGCAAAGTTAAACATTCCTCCCTTCCTTTTAAATTTGATTTCCCCTAGAGAGGCAGCAAATATGGTTGTAGGAAGTAAGGGATTTGGAGTAAGACAAATGTGAATTCAAATTCCAGCTCCTGGGACTTCCCTGGTGGTCCAGTGGTTAAGAATATGCCCTCCAATGCAGGGGACGTGGGTTCAATCCCAGGTCAAGGAACCAAGATCCCACATGCCAAGGGACCACACATAGAAAGAAGCCCATGAGCCACAACAAAGAGCCGGCATGCCACAACAAAAGATTCCACATGCTGCAACGAAGATCCAGTGCTGCAACTAAGACCCAGTGCAGCCAAAATAAATAAATAAATATTAAAAAAAAAAATCCAGCTCCTTCTTACTTTAGGGTTTGACTTTTGAGAATTTATTAAACTACTCTTAGCTTTAGTATTATATCATTCTCTTGGAAATGTGGAAATGAACCTTATCATATGACTCTGAGGATTAAAGAAGATGACATTTGTAAGGTACCTGGCAATAAGCAAGGTGGCTCAATGAAAATCAATTCTCTTCTCCCTCAATCTACCTGAATTCACGTCCTCTGTCAATATATCATTTGTAGATGGTTAAGAGCATGGGTTCTGGAGTCAGACAAAGGTTTAAATTCTGGCTTCATCATATCTATTTATAGTATAATATGAGGCAAGTTACTTAATTCATTTGCCTCTGCTTCCTAATCTATAAAATGGGGACAGTTACAGCACCTACCTTCAAAGGGCTACTATCGGAATTACTTAAGAATAACACAATATGTTTGGCTGATATACAACAGTAAATAAATATTAGATTAGCATTATTTTCCTTTTGTCTTAGTTTACAAAACACAAATTATCTCATCTGAGTCTCACAACTCTATGAATAACACACTCATTCATATAACAAATATTTATGTAGTACCTACTATGTGCCAGGCAGATATTCCCATTTTCCAGCAAAGAAAACAAACTCTGAAAGGTGAGTGGATTTGCCTGAAGGACCTGATAAATGCCAGAGACAAGTTCTAAATCCAGCTCCTCTCAGTCTAAGGCCACCTGCCCTTTCTCGTTGTTCTGTTTTGATGTCTTAAATATTAACTCTTTAACCTGCTAGTCATTTATTTTTTGCCTTTTCTACTTTCAAAAGAATTCTCCTTGTCAGAAAGGATAGCCAAAGAATTCTATTTTCTCTTGTCTGTTAACAATTCATCATCTGTCTCAAACAGTGTCTAAGCCTTCTTCTCCTGACACTCTGAATGCTACAAAAAAGCCCTCACTGTGGTGATAGATTCTGTGTTGTTTGCAGGCTTCTGTCAGTGCTGGGCTCTAACCTTCCATTTTTAACTGTTATGTCACTGTCTATGACTAAACAGCCTTTCTCCTAATTTTAGAACAATCAAGATTTTAACTATTCTGTATTTTCCATTGGCATTTATCTCCTTTACAGAGTCAGAATTTCAATTTCACGCACAGAACAAGTGCTGCCTTTCCTTTGAAGAGCTCAAGCTGTCTTTTATGTCAATTAAGTTTCTGAAGCCTGTTTTCATAAAGTTTAGGGTAAATATATCGATACCCAGAATTCTCTTACTTGTGTACTGTAAGCTCTCTGATGACAAGGTCATTTTTCTTTAAAGGTCATATTTCTTGTCAAATATACATTACTAACCAGTTCTCCCTGGCTGGTTATAATTAAATTCAAGAAGTAATTTATGTTACTGCTTTTTAAGATTTTTTAAACATAAAACTGTCAGCACATACCTCCATTTATTCATCCATTCAGTGAATATGTAGTGGGTGCCTACTCTGAGTCAGGCATTATTCTAGGGATTTGACAGCGAGAAAACAAACTCCTGCTCTTGGGAGCTCACATACACTAGTAGAGGAGATAATTAACAAATGAGTACAGAATACAATGTCAGTGTTGCTATAAAGACAACAGTGATGACAGAAAATGACAGGCCACTGAGCCTGCGAGTCTGGAGCCTGTGCTCCACAACGGGAGAGGCCAATACAGTGAGAGGCCTGCGTACCGCAAAAAAGAAAAAACAAAAGACAAAAAACAAAAACCTTGAAAGAATAGGATATTATATGTAGATCTAAAATCCCACACTTAATTATATTCCAACAGTGAAATGGTAGGCCCTTCGATAAGATGTCAAAACAACCATATACAGACTACAGAGAAAACTACAGGCTAAAATTCTTCAAGTTATTTATGCCAGAAAACATTTCACATTTTTTTAAAAAATGCAATTTAGGTGATGAACACACCAAATTTGAATATAAAAATCAGTTATTCATCATAAATATCTTCCATTACTTAAAAACATAACAATTAAATGAGAAGCACTTCCTTTTTTTTTCTTTTTTTTGTGGTACGTGAGCCTCTCACCGCTGTGGCATCTCCCGCCGCAGAGCACAGGCTCCGGATGTGCAGGCCCAGCAGCCATGGCTCACGGGCCCAGCTGCTCCGCGGCATGTGGGATCTTCCCGGACTCGGGCACGAACCCGTGTCCCCTGCATCGGCAGGCGGACTCTCAACCACTGCGCCACCAGGGAAGCCCAAGCACTTCTTTTTTAATGTCTGTCAAAAAGTTCTTGGGGACCACTTACAGCTCTGACTCGAAGAAGATGTGAGATGACAGACTGTAGTTCATCACTGTAGTGTTTTAGTTCTGTAAATCTCCTGAAACAGGAAACAAAACATCATTTTTCTCATGAAAAGTCAAAAACTGAAAGACAAAATAGCAGTTCCTGAGAATAATAAAACTGATTCTATTTAACTATTTGCTAGCCTTAAACATTTACACACCGATGCAAACTCAGAAAGTTCTAAAACAAAATAACCATATTTTCTCTAGATATTTTTAAAGCCAAGAAAAGACTTCATAATTTACACTGTGGAACTGAGATAGAGATAATACTTGTTGGTTTGAAAACAAAAAAACAGGAAAACATTTATGGTGCTAAAAAAATCTTATGGTGCAACCATAAACTCATTGTCTCTAACCTTAATCTTCATGCTGCTCAGTAATCTTTGTTTCTGTAATCTGATATCTGCCGTTCTCTGTAAGACCTGAAACTTCTATTACCACCGTTCTTCCAGCAATGTAACACCTGATCTCACCCTCCTCAAAAATTTGTTTCCCTGACATCAGTGTTAATTTCTCCTGATTTTCCTTTTACTCTCTGGTCATTCCTAAAGTCGCCTTTGCAGGAGTCACTCCCTTCACTCATCTCTTATACCGCCACCTTTAGTGTGCAAAGGACTCCTGAAGTGTTTGCTAAGAGCCCTACTGAGGGCCTCTCAGTAAAAGAGGGCATGAGTAACCACCACAACTGTACACAGGAATAAATTCAGGAATCTGAATTTATAACAAACGCACTCACAGGATTCAGATGCTGGCAATCCTCAGATTACACTTTGGAAAATGCCCTACAAGCACTGGCTTCTTTAGGATTCAACCCTAGGTCCTCACCCATTTTACAACCAATCTTTCAATCTACACACTCTATGTGACTTATTCACAAAGCTTCACAATTATGATCTACATGCTGCTGAACTCCAAATATATAACTCCAGCCCAAATCTCTCCTAAAAGCCATATCTATGAAGCCAACTAACTAGCAGGCATTTGTACCTGTTTACATATCCAAAGCTCAACTTATCTTCCCCTATCCCATCAAATCTCTCTCCTCTATTCCCTAGCAGTTTAAACAATGAAACCTAGGTGCCACCTGTATTTCCTTCTCCTCTCTTTCATCCCATACATTCTACCAATCACTCAGTCTACCTCCTAAATATTAGCCAAGTATTGCCACAAAGAAGTAGAGACTCAAGGTCCTCCTCCTCACTGCTTTTAACAGTCTAGTTTGAATAAAAATAAACATGCATGAAGAGGTATCATTTGAAACCTCTGAAACAATCTTTCTGGTTTTCTAGATTTTAAGAAAGAACGGAATTAAAGTATTTTAGTGATGTAAACTATTTCAGTAATGGTATGAATAATAATTAATCTATTGGGCCAGAAAGACCTAGAACAGAGATTCTGTATATTAAAATTCTGTTACAACAATGACTGATATAGATAATTCTCTTATCTAAAACTTAAGGCAAACAAATTCTATTACTAATTATACATTAATTATATACTGGAACAAGAACTTAGGAGCAAAAAACTGCCTTGTTTATGTTATTGGTCATATCACATTTAAAATTCTATACATAATATACAATATTAAACAAAATTTAGCAATCTAGAAAAGCTGGTAGGTCAGAAAAGGGAAGACAAACATTCAGTTGACAAAATATTTTTCATTAAATTAAAAAACATTCAACTGACAAAACAATAATATTAAATATTAATTTAAAAACTGTCTCATCTACATGCTCCTCTAATGAATGAATGTACATTCACCAATGTCATAAACTTTGCTGCTTAGGTTTTCCAAAGCTTTTATTGGAGGGTGACATAATTTAGTTCTTAACCTAGAGAACATCTCATATACCATGGATGTCATTATAGCCCTTATAAAAACCTCAGTGGAACCTTAAATGCGTATTACAAAGCAAAAGCCTTTCTGAAAATGCTCCGTATTGTATGATACAACATTCTGGAAAAGGCAAAACTATGGGAACAGTAAAAGGATCAGTGGTTGCCAGGGCTATGGGGAGGGAAGGATAAATAGGCAGAGCAAAGAGGTTTTTAGGGCAGTGAAAATACTTTTTATGATACTATAATGACACATGCATGTCATTATACATTAGTCAAAACCCATATAACATATAACACCAAGAGTAAACCCTAATGTAAATTACGGACTTCGAGAGGATAACAATGAGTCAATGTAGGTTCATCAATCATAACAAATGTACCACTTTGGTAAGGGATAATGGGGGCGGCTCTGTATCTCTAGGGGCAGCTGTGTAAGTGTAGGGGCAGAGGGTACCTGGGAGCTCTGTACTTTCCACTTAATTTTGCTGGGAACCTAAAACTACTCTAAGAAATAAAGTCTATTAAAAAAATAAAATAAAAACCTCAATGGTTACCATCACAATTTCTTAATTACCAAACTTTAAAATATTTATTTATATTTTGTATTCAAAATGTATACTAAAAACCAGAGGCACAATGTTAATGTGTTATGGTTTATAAAGTCCAGCAAAATAGGCTATCAGACTATGCAAACTTGGCCTTTGTCTGCTAAGAATTTACACTATGTAGAAGTTAATGCTGAAGGCCTGACTAGAGAAATTCTAACAGACCTCGTAAACTTGGTCACCAAATATGGAAAAGTCTCATCTACCTAAGCACATTTCTACCTGGAAAGTGTAGCTGAAGCAAGCTTCAGGTAAAGGTCCATATAAAAAAGATCCTGAATTATCCACCAAATTCAGAGAATGAACAAAACCAAATCTTAAATACCTAGATCCCACCCTAAGGAAAGTTATTTCTGAATACACCAGCTTTCTTTAATATAGGAATGCTCTCACAAACACCAAAGTGACACTGATGAAGTCAGGTAACTGTCATATAAATACATCTCCACGAAATTATTATACTAGTATGCAACTATCAAGTTTTTTTGCTATTCCAAGTAGATAGTTTATTATTAAAATAAATAACATATTATCTTGAGTTTTGTACATATCTGACAAGCAAAGTCTAATAATAAAAACTATTTTATATGAAATTAAAATTATTTTTCTCATTTTTCTGATACCTTAAGCAACACTCAATAAATCCTTCTAGGAAAAAGCAGTGGTTTAATTTTCTAAAACTTCAGTTACTTACTTACAACCTTAATCCCAATTAAATTACCAAATCTCAAAATCAGTTTTAGACTGTAAAAGGATTTCACTAACGTGAATTACTATTTAAAATATTTAGCAAATAAAGTGCATACATTCAGAAATGAAAAATTAAATAGATTGATAGGCACCATTCAAAACAACATTGTAACTGTTATTAAAACAAAACCTTACTTGTCTGGGTTTTTCACTCTGAATGTTGCATTAAGCGCTTTTAACCTGGAGTCTGCCTGGAAAAAATAATTTATTCACTTAATACAATTACATTTCAGGGTTTAAATCCAAACAGTTTTATTTTCCCTTTAGAATTAAGATGCTCAAGTACAGTTTTCTTCGTATCATTTGTGTCAAACACATTAAACATACCCCAAAAAAACAGCTTAGTAGTTATTTTTTAAAACACTACAAAAATATTTATAAATTAAACTGAACACATGGCATTCAGTAATACCAAAGTAGAACAACTGTAAACACCAATACACTAGCAACCATATAGCTCTGCATTATTATAACAGAATAGGTCATGTGAAAAAAGTAGTTTACTTTTTCTCTAAATCAAGAAAAACAATGATCTATATATATAAACTAAATAAAACTACTGCTTTGAAGCCTGTGCATTACTGAGAGTCGTTCTCAGGTGGAATGTAAACCAAATGTACATTGGTTTTTCTCATTTTCATAATCAGTATTTTAGAAGATAAAGAAATATGGAAATGCTTGTACTAAATTAAAAGTAGCTAGATGAGGACTTCCCTGGTGGTACAGGTTTGATCCCTGGTCAGGGAACTAAGATCCCACATGCCTTGAGGTGCGGCCAAAAAAATAACCAAGCTAGATGACATCAAATTAATTCCTTTCTAGCTGGCAGGAAATGTTACAACTTTTTAACTACCTTTACTTGTTTCTAGATATTTCAACACAACTATTTAACTACCTTTACTTATTTCTACCCTAACTTATTTCAAAGGAGAGACAGAGGATCAACATGAAATAATAATTTCATTATATAAATTTATACTTAATGTAGCCAAATCCTGTCCTCTTATCGTATGTTCTCATTAAAATAAAAAAAATTATAAATAAATATATATGTGTGTGTATATACACACACACACACATATATATATATATATATATATATATTTTTTTTTTTTTTCCTGACCAAGGCACAAAAATGATACGGTTCATAAAAGGTTGCTCAATCAGTAAACAATTTCATGATGTGGTTTGGTTTTGAAAATCCCAATCAGCTTGAATATTTTATATTACTCCAATTTATAAGCCCTAATTACAAATACTCCCAAAATAATGAACAAACAAAAGCAAAACTACTAGGGCTCCCCAGATTACAAGGCTAAAGAAATAAAAACAAATCCAACAAATACACCACTCCATAAACCCAGCCTCCTAAACCTTCAGACCAAAAGCAATTCAAAGAGCTATCAAGAATATCTAAAGCTTAATTTGTCATTGAATTCAGGGGATTCTCTTATTTCTAAAATGGGTATTTTATCAATGCTTGACCTTTCTTAGATCTCAAGGGCAAAGGAGCTAATGCATGTGAAAGTCCTTACAATTAAAGCAACTATGAATTTAAGGCATATAATATTACTCCCTTATGTTCTTTAAGTGAATTCAAATCACTAAACATCAGCGTGTTAATGACTTTTTAGTCACATGCAAATAAGATTCTTTAAATAAGGATGAAATTATATAAAAACCATCAGTAAAAAAGAAAATTTTCATGTGTATCTTTTTCTGAATCTCATACTTAATACTACCAATTAATTTATTTTTTACTTTTAATATTACCATTTTACCACTATAGAAGGCATATAAAATGTAAACCATCACCATCCTAACCTTTGCTTACCAAGCATTCTTTCAGGTCAGTCCACCACAACACCCCACTCAATCTGCTCATCATTTCACAAGATTCCATAATAAAAGAAATTGCCTAAAATGTCATCAAATCAGAAACTTCTCCCCAAAGCTAGACCTCTAAACACCTACCTAGGCTGTTCCAAATCTGACGGTTACCATTCATCCATCTTACCAGGTTCCCCACTAAATATCTAAAGAAGCCCTTACATAATTGTTTCATACCACCCTACTTTATCTCCTTTAATACAGCACTATCTGAAATCCGCTGAGTTGTTTTCTTGTTTCCTAGCTGTCCACTAGAATATAAGAGCCACAAGAAAAGCACAATGTGAATGGGGCTCCTAGAGTTGCACAACGGCTGCCACGGCAATACTTTAATCTTCTTTGTTCATTCCTGTATCCCCAATGCCTCCCAATGCCTGGCACTAGAAAAACATGCGATAAGTATTGGCTGAATGAAAAAAATAACCCCGACTATTCTACAGCCCCAACTTAACTTCCTTTCCCATGTTCTTTAATCCCCACCTCTCCTTCCCTTTCCAATTACTATTACATACTTTACTTTCCTTGTCCTAGACCTTGTCTTTCCTTTATTTCATTTTCAGGTTCTTCCCCCAAACCTTGCCTAGTAAACTATTACCAGCTTGCCCTCTCTCTAACATTATTCCTTTACCCAGTAGGTTGACTCCACTGCAGGTTTCTCACTATTCAGGTCTCAGCTCAAATGTTCTCTCTTCAACCATGTGATGCAGTTTGCCCAGGACAGTCCTGGCTTACACCTGTTGTCCCTAATCTAATTATTAGCAGACTCCCTTTTTATTCTCAAAAGTGTCCCCATTTGAACACATTTTATTGTCACCTATCTCAAAATAACCCCTAGAAAAAAATCCCTGCTGTCATACTCTCTCACAGTAATGATTGTTTTACTTTATATCACCTACAACTTTCAAAGTATCTTAAATAAATGTTAACTTAAAGTCTCCAACTACTACAATACAAACTCCATAAGAACATGGAGATAATCAATGTTTCCAGCGTATTCACTGTTGTATCCACAGCACCTAGTACCTGACAGTCTGTAGGCACCCAGCATTTGGAATCTCCAGGATTAGCCCAGATCTAAAGGCCCAGATCTAAAGGCCCAGATCTCTCCGGCAGTCCCTGCTCCAAGCAACAGACAGGGTTCTGGATTCTTCTGAGTCAGCCTAAATTCATTTAAGGTTTGGGCATATGGATGACACTTACTTTCATGTAAGTAACTTACTGAGAGAACTGAGTTAAAATGATATTACTTTAAACTAAAGTATTGGGTAGAGGACTTCCCTGGTGGCACAGTGATTAAGAATCCGCCTGCAAATGCAGGAGACATGGGTTCGAGCCCTGGTCCGGGAAGATCCCACATGCCACAGAGCAACTAAGCCTGTGCGCCACAACTACTGAGCCTGTGCTCTAGAGCCTGACAAGCCACAACTACTGAGCCCGCAAGCCACAACTACTGAAGTCTGTATGCCTAGAGCCCATTCTGTGCAACAAAGAGAAGCCACCACAATGAGAAGCCCTCACACTGCAACAAAGAGTAGCCCCTGCTTGCCGCAATTAGAGAAAGCCTGCGCACATCAACAAAGACCCAACGCAGCCAAAAATAAAATTAATTAATTTTTTAAAAAAGAGGGAACTGAAAACAGACAAATACCATATGATTTTTTAAAATAAATAAATAAATAATAAAGTATTGGGTGGGCCAAAAGTTTTGTTCGGTCTTTTCCGTAAGATGGCTCTAGTAGCACTTAGCTGTCTTTAACTTCATTCGAAACAATTTTGTTAGACTGTAGGTGACGGCTGTCATATCAGCAAGCATTTAAAAAAAGACTTAACAAAATTGGTGAATTTTTGTGTAGCAATTTTAATACTGAAGATGGAAGAAAAAAAGCATTTTCGGCATATTATGCTTTATTATTTCAAGAAAGGTAGAAACGCAACTGAAACGCACAGAAAGATTTGTGCAGTGTATGGAGAAGGTGCTGTGACTAATCAAACGTGTCAAAAGTGGTTTGTGAAGTTTTGTGCTGGAGATTTCTTGCTGGACAGTGCTCCACGGTCGGGTAGACCAGTTCAAGTAGAGAGCGATCAAATTGAAACAATAATTGAGAACAATCAACATTATACCACCATTAAGTCACTTTCTTGAGTTCCTCATCTAAAAAACTGGAATAATACTAAACTAACCTCAAAGGTACTGAGGCAACTGTCAGCAAAAAAACATGACCGTGTATTAGAGTACAGTGCTTAAGCACATAGTAAACATTTAATGTTAATGATATTCAGATAAGATACTGCTTTAGGTTCTAACTTTTTTTTTTTTTACCAATTTTGATAATCTTCTAAAATTATCTTCCCTAAAAATATTCTTATCTGTCATCTTACAGCAATGGTTCTTAAGTTTTAGGCTTGTGGGAATCAATGTCTGGAATGAACTCTAGGATTCAGTATTTTAAACAAACAATCCCAGCAAATTGAGACTCATGAAGCCAACTGACCACATTTTATGAAACACTGAATTAAAAAAAAATTTTTTTTAATCAAAAAACTAGTTCCACGCTAAAAAAAAGAAGAAAGAAACGCTGAATTATGAGTACTCAGCCAGCAATTCAACCTTTTCTTGAAGCCTCAAGGTAATCACTATAAACAACTAATTCCGAATCCACCTGTGACACAATGAAGCCCTAGGGGTTACATAGGTGTGTAGGGATTTGGCCCCATGCCAGAGGCCTCCATACTGCAGTGTCTGACTCTCAGATCACTGTTATCCTTTACTAGCAGGCTCAGCTGTCAATTTCACTATTGTAACAGTGTGCCTGTCTCCGGCAGTATTCACTTTTAGACCTCTTAAATTTTCTTCTAATATGTTGTAGCCTAGAAAACAGATAGCCAAGTTTATTTGAATAACTATAATAAAATTAAGTGGGGGGCTTCCCTTGCGGCGCAGTGGTTGAGAGTCCGCCTGCCGATGCAAGGGACACGGGTTCGTGCCCCGGTCTGGGAGGATCCCGCATGCCGCGGAGCAGCTGGGCCCGTAAGCCATGGCCACTGAGCCTGCGCGTCTGGAGCCTGTGCTCCGCAGCGGAAGAGGCCATAGCAGTGAGAGGCCCGCGTACGGCGGAAAAAAAAAAAAATAATTAAGTGGGTACTATCTGAAAGGACCAAAGTATATCTGTAAGTACTATAGTAAGTTATGTTACATCCATTTGAACATCTCGGAAGTCAGTTCTAAATCCCCCCTTTCAACTGTGATTGGGTTAGCTGTAACTGCCAAATACATGACCTCCAGGTAAGTGAAGTGTGTGTCTTTCTCTCTCTATCTCTCGTACAATCTCACATACGTTTGTATGTATGCATGCACGTACACGTGCGTATGTGTAGTCCTAAAAGGTCCCATTTCACTTCCCTGGTGGCGCAGTGGTTAAGACTCCATGCTCCCAACGCAGGGGGCACAGGTTTATTCCCTGGTCAGAGAACTAGATCCCACGTGCATGCCACAACTAAGAGTTCACATGACACAACTAAGGGGCTGGCGAGCCACAACTGAGAAGCCCGTTAGACACAACTAAGGAGCCCACGGGCCACAACTAAGGAGCCCATGTGCCGCAACTAAAACCCAGCACAACCAAATAAATAAATAAACATTTTTTAAAAAAAACCCTGCTTCATTAAAAAAAAAAGTCCCAATTCCTTGCATGGGTCTCCAAATTCTCCCCATACATTTTATGTCTGGTCCATTTCATTTAAATTCTGACTTTTCAAATTATTGTGTACAGAGTATTACCTTTCAAAGATTTTTATGAAAGTGAAACTAAGATTTGACCATAAGGCTACCCAAATACAAAACATTGTATCTAAACACTTAAATAGCACCTACACACAAGATTCAAAGCACTCTGTACAAAGAGCATAGTCTATATGGATGGAGAAATTTAGGAGTTTTCTCAAGGCCACTCAAGTTATGGCCAAAAACTGAGTTCAGGACAAACAACTGATAACTAGTTACTAAACTAATGACTAAATCAATGACGAAAATTTTTTAAATTTTCTTTTTATATAAAGAGACATCACTAAAAAAAATATACTTTAGTTTGCTCTTTCTTTATTACTAGCTCCTAAGAAATCTTGGACTAGTTCTCAGAAAATTCTATCAAAATATAAGTAATTTTTTAAAGTTTAGAATTATTTCAAACCATCTTTAAACCAAAATTCCAGTATTCTCTCTGAGCACCATAATGAATTATAGCCAAGAAAATACTAATTTTTTCATGTTATCTGCCAACAATATATTTATAAGTTAAAATTGGTTGATGACAGAATTAGATACTTGATTATATTTTCTGTGCAAAAATTTTTCTCTTGTCTTTTTATGTTAAAATTAAAATACCTATATACCAACACATAAATCTCTAGGGGGTGTTCTTAAAATTACTGTAAAGACATTTTGTTCTTGTTGCCTAGACCTACTGAATTTTGTTACTGCATTATCATGTGAATTGTTTATCAATTTATATATCATATCAATTTATATTACTTTTTCTTCTTACCTATTCAGTTTACACAGGAAATGAAAACTTTAAAAAATTTGCAAGCAGCAGTGTTAAATTACTTTTGGGAACAAGAGGGAGAGCAGACTGGAGTTAGGGTGGCCATCTTATGACCAACATGCTCTTTAATTTTTAGATAACAGTTCCATTCCCAGACACTAATTCTAATGACCGAATATGAAAAGCTGTCAAAATCTAATTAGGCCTATATTACTAACAGATGCTAATACAAAATGAATCCTACGCCCACTCAAAACTGGCCATGTCCCAGTAGACAGAAGAAGCATGACTGATGGTTCATCTTCTAGTCCGCTAAGATTGGAAAACCCAAGATCAATTCTTCAGAAGTGTCTTTCCTATTTAATAGAGTGAGCAATTATGGGGGCACCACTGATAGTGGCAGTGATAAGGACAGAGGGAAGAAAAAAATATACAATGCATAATATGACTAAACTGTGGGAAAAATCTATAGCCTGTATCTAAATTACTGCTTCAAAATCTTCTTTCCCAATAGAATTAAACTCATAAATATGCCCATTATAGTCTCACTATTAACAAAAATTACACCAATCAAAAATAAACTGCATTGTTTCTTTAAAAATTTTACCAATGATATTAGATGCAAAGCCAATTTCCAACATTTACTCATTCAATAAACAGCAAGTACCCATTAAGTGCATGGCACTGTGCTAGGAACTGTAAAGGAACGTAACAAATTATTTCATACAATTATCCTTACCTTCAGCTGAAATCCGGTTTCATTCACAGTCTCCTTCCAGTTACCTTCCTAAAAATTAAAGTTAATTTTAAATATCATTGCAAAATAGTCCGTAAGGAATATTCCAAATTAAATACCTATTGTTCTGTTCTTCTTTCAGGGGAGATGGGAGAGAAAGGTTAAAAAAGAATTCCTTTCACTGCAAAATTAAACATACAATCCAGATTCCAAAAGATTACCAAAGATGAACCTAAGATTTTATAGACCTGGGCTTCAAAAAACTAAAGGCTAACTCTGATACCATTTAAGTGATACCAAAAAGTACCATCTTTAGTATCTTTAAGTATAAAAATGTTAGCCAAAAGAATGATGTAATTTACTTTGGAAATTCAAAACAGAACAAACCATGAAATGCATATAAATTAACAAAGCTGCTCCAAAAGGATCCTTAAGAATAAGCATTCCACAATTTAAAATTTAAAAAATCCCAAGTCAAATGAATTTTTTTAAAAAGACTAAATAAAAGAAAAATACCTGTGTTAAAAACAAATAGAAGATTTTGTCTCTACAAAGGATGGGATGTGAAGCAACTCTCAAGAGGAAGTTTTCTAAACCAATTCGACGTCTTTCCACAAAATCCGGGTCCATGTTGTCAGCAGAGAGTTTATGCCAAACAAATTCTGCCTAGATAAACAAAACAACCATGAAGAATAGTCTCAATGCTAAATACTTCTGAACTATACTGCCATTTCACTTCTTACCCTTTTTTCTGGTAAAGGTGGCACAACAATATGCGGATAGTAAACTAAAAGGTAGTTTCTCAACAATTCAAATTCACTATACCGCCTCCATAGTGAGTCTGTTAGGACACTCTGACCATCAATATGTTCAACTGACCTGAAAAAGACAGAATAAGATTTCTAGTGTTTTTTAAAAATACAAATGCATGCACACGACCTCCTTTAAAACTGATAACTCCATTTACTGAATGCTTATGAACCAGACACTGAGTAGAGAATTTTTCATGTATTATTTAATCCCTACAACAAACCTGGTGAAGCAGGGATTACTGTCCCCATTTCACAGATGAGGAAGCAGCTGCACAGTACATGCTCTTCCTACAATCACAAAGATCTGTGGGTAGAACACTCAGATCCATCTGATTCCCAAGACTTCACTCCTAACTACTTTCTTCTGTTACAGAAAACCGATTTGAACTCAAGAGAAATAGTCATATTAGGAACATTCTAAAAGCCTCAATATAAAATAATTTGGTTAATGTATAACAGCTGGCTTTCCAATACAGTAAAGTCTGGCTTAGCCAGTGTTTCATTAAAGAAAAAGTATTTTTCATTGCCACAATGAGAGAACAATTCCTGCCACAATGAGGGAATAATATTCATGCCAAAGACGATGACACCAAATAAACCCTCGATTCAACGTTATAAATGAATCAGATGCATCCAAGTACCTGAAAAAATCCACAAAAGCAAAAGGCCAATTAACTCTGAAACAGTGGGGAGAAGGGATGTAAAAATTCAATTCTAGTCTTATCTTTAATATAAAGAGCTGCAGGCAATGCCATGTCTCATCCATATAAAAGTTCAAGTTGGGGGAAAGCTGGGTAAAATCATATAAAGAATATTTGAAATTATTTTGACTATTTACAATTTCTGCTACCATAATCACTGTTAGAAAACATTAGTCTTCTAAACATTATCAGAACCTTCCCATTTTCTAATTGTTTGCTTGAAAATAACTTACAGGCCCTCCAAGAAAGACGCATATAACCAAAGTGTGCATCTGTACGTTATGGCATAAAGGCACAGAGGCTAAATCAGTCTTAGAATAAAGTCAAGTCTTGAGAAGATATATATACTGTGTCATGCTCAACACAAGCGTTTTAATAATAAATAAGTAAAATAATTTATTATTATTTATTATAATTAAAAATAATTTTTATATTAAGTTTGCCACTAAATTTATTCATTGTATTATATATTAGAAAAGGAAACATAATAGAAAGGAAACAGAAAAGGAAGCATAATATGAAATTCAAAATGTACAAATGGCTCCCATGGCAAAGATATAGGATTATTAAATCATAATTCATTTTAAAGAGTTGACCTAACCATTAGCTATGACTAAAACTGTTCTAATTCAGATTTTCAACTTCAGCTGAAAAAATATCTTGGGTTAATATCAAGTTTCAAATTATTTAAAATCATGACCAACAGAACCCACATCTTGCTAATAAGCAGATAAATATAGCCTATAAGCAGTACACCTAAAGGCTGTTAGAAGATCTTTTACAAGTTGATTTTGTTTTGTTTTGTTTTAAAGGCCACAAAAGGCAGGATCTAACAACTGGAAACCACCTAAAAGCATAGAGAAGACTTTCTTTGGACCACAGAACTACCCCATTTATCCAATCATTTAACAAATACTTAATAGCACATAATTGGTTTTACATGCAACATTTAATTTAACCCTCACAATAAAGTAGATAGGATCATCAGCCCTGTTTTACAAATTAGAGGAATTAAGTGAAGACATCATATAGTCTCCCAAGACAGCGAGGCATTCTTACCTATTACTACGTACAGTATACTTTATTTTAAAAGGGTTCATACTCTATGAACAGGAAAGCATAAAAGCCTCTGGAGAAATTAAAATCAATGACTTTAGCCTTATTCATTCTTAGCCTATTAAACTGTAACACTATAGGCAATTGCTAAATGGACTTTCTACTTGTGTCCAAAGAGTAGGTAGATAAGCTATATGTTAAAGTTCAACTTTAGTCAATATCAAGGCTCAGTAATACTCATATTGTCCAAGACTATCTGAATAATACTGAATTACAGCAAGAATCCTACATGATTAAATTAATAAATTCCAGGGTTCTGTGGTTGTTGAAGGAAAGTTAGCCTTAGGGGTACAGTACTTTCAAAAGAATCTATCCAAAAGCAGTATTTCTCAAAGTGGGTATGTACAGGATGTGGGGTAGGCAAGAATTTAAGAGAGGGAAAACACAAATCATAAAAGAAAAAAAGACATAAATTTAACTATCTTAAAATGTAAAGCCTTTATACTTGATAAAACTATGGTCCATGGTCCATCTGCTTCAAAAACACCTGGAATTTTGCTTAAAATGTGTCAATTCCTGGACCCCACCCAAAACTCTGCAGCTTAACAAAATTTCCAAGTGATTCCTATACATTTTAAAGTTTGAGAATCACTGTTTTAAAATAAATGAAATACAATTGTGAAAGTCAACTCAATAATCCTTTTGTGCACCACACATTTACTGATGATCCACTTAAATATTTATCCAGAGTCTAGCTATATTACTCATGTATGGTCACTTCTAACTCCAAGTTTCAAATTATAATACTCTATTCATTTCAGTCAAGAGTAAACTATAAATCATTCCAGATTATTCAAATCAAGAGTCTCTTCCAGCAGTAAAACTAGTCAACAGCTAATTTCATTGTTCAATTGGGTGAAAAAATAGGCACATACTAAAAATGTCCTTTTTCGGCAAGCCACAACTAAGGAGCCCACGAGCCGCAACTAAGGAGCCTGCTTCCCGCAACTAAGGAGCCTGTCTGCCGCAACTAAGAGACCTGGGGCAACCAAATAAATAAATAAAATAGAATAAAATAAAAATATCCTTTTCAGTTTTAAATTTAAGAATTTACTTAGAAAGCTAGAGCCACGAATTTCTAAAGTATGATTTATTTACTTATTTATTTATTTAGGCTGCACTGGGTCTTAGTTGCAGCATGCAGGCTCTTTAGTTGCAGCATGTAGAATCTTTAGTTGTGGCATGCAAACTCTTAGTTGCAGCATGACTGTGGGATCTAGGTCTCTGACCAGGGATCAAACCTGGGCCCCCTGCATTGGGAGATCAGAGTGTTAGCCACTAGACCACCAGGGCAGTCCCCAAAGTATGATTTTTTAAAGTGGCTTAAAAAAAAAACTCTCTCATGGGACCATAATTTTTAAAAATTACCTTAAAAAATCTGATACATACATGTATATATGCATGCCCCAAAACAACCTATTTTTTAAAAGACCCACCTTAGTTCTTTTCCCCAAATTCCTATCGTACACAAATTTTCTCTTCTTTTTGGAAGATTCTTTTTTTCTTTTCTTGTTTTGTTTTCTTTGCTTGTTGTGTGTGTATGTATGTGTGTAAGAAGGAAGACTATAGTTAAAGAAAGGATTTTCAGAATTATTTGTAAACTAAGTGACATTCACCACGATTTTAACTTTCATTTTGGGTAGAACCACAGACCTGGAGAAAACCCTGAAAATGGCACAAGGGTTCAGCCCTAAGGCTAGTTTGGTGACAGTGTGGTAAAGCCAATGAAAATGACTAAAAAAACCTTTTAATTTATTCATATTAAAACATGGCTGGAACACTTTATCAACTAGGTCTGGCAGTTCTATTATTTTATTTTAGAAGCTATCAGAAAGTTCTCTCATATCTACTTGTTTTATTTATTTATTTATTTATTTTTTCTGCCATGCCGCACAGCATGATCTTAGTTCCCTGACCAGGGTTCAAACCCACGCCCCCTGCACCAGAAGCATGGAGTCTTAACCACTGGACTGCCAGGGAAGTCCCTCTACTAGTTTATTTATTTAAATAGATTTATTTATTTATTTATTTTTGGCTGTGTTGGGTCTTCATTGCTGCACACAGGCTTTCTTTAGTTGCGGCGAGCAGGGGCTACTCTTCATTGCGGTGCGCAGGCTTCTCATTGTGGTGGCTTCTCTTTGTTGTGGAGCATGGGCTCCAGGCATGCGGGCTTCAGGAGTTGTGGCACACAGGCTCAGTAGTTGGGGCTCGCAGGCTCTAGAGCACAGGCTCAGTAGTTATGGCATATGGGTCCAGCCGCTCCGTGGCGTGTGGGATCTTCCCGAACCAGGGCTCGAACCCATGTCTCCTGCACCGGCAGGTGGATTCTTAACCACTGCACCACCAGGCAAGTCCCCCCTCTACTTGTTTTAATTGAAAGTATTTCTGCTCAGTCCACAGAGAGAAAACACCTTGTCAGTATAGTCTTTACATAAACTGTTTATAATTGGCAAAATAAACTGAGTCTTCCCTTGCTTTGCTCTAGACAAAACAATCTAATTCCTTTAACTTCTTCCTTATGAGGTAAGACTTTTCTGGTGAGTTGTGATTACACCATGAGCTACTTTATCTTCTTCCTTTTTTTTTTTCGATTACACCATGATTTATTTTATCTTTTCAATTTTACCCCAAGGTCTAAAGCTCCAGTCTCAATCAATTTTTAACTGACTTTAATTTCTCGCCAAAAAAAAAAAGAAAAAAGATTAAAAATGGGGAATTCCTTGGGAGTCCAGTGGTTAGGACTCCATGCTTCCACTGCAGGGGTCATGGGTTCCATCCCTGGTCAGGGAACTAAGGTCCTGCATGCTGCACAGCTGGCAGGGGCAAAGGGGGGATTTTAATTTCTCTGTAACTCCCAACTCTCCTAAACTGACTTAGACTGTATTCTCTCCTCCTACACTTCTTCGTTAACGATCTCCACCTACTTAAGTCCACTTAATACTTCATACACCCCTGAGAACCTGGTATCTTTTCCCCAAATCACAAAAGGGTTGTATCTAACAACAAGAACTCCACTAAAGCATGTGTCAAGTAACATTCCAGATCCCAAAAGTATTCCAATAATCTTCCCTCTCCCTCCAAAACAAGTACATTAGAACTTAGCTACTAAGAGTACCAGAGTAAAAGACACACCTGTTAACCTGTTAAAAAGTAAAACAACAGCAAAAATCCCTAAAAAGACAATGACCTGTAAACAATTCCATTATACAACAGAATGTGCATCAATAGCTACCAAAGCTTTTTCTATCTAAACCTAGGCCTAATTCTCATCACTCACCTTGTTTCAATGAGGTAAGCAGTATATGTTTCTTGCATGTTCATGGCATTCCTCCCAGTTCGCTTTTCTGCTTCTGAAACACTAATTTCTATCTTCTTCAACCAAAAATTATTTTCCATCATCTGAATAAAAACAATGGAAGAACAACAACAAAAAACCTTTAAAATTATATTGAAAACACCTAGCTATTTTAATAAAATCCATTATTAGTACATATTTCGGGCTACTTTTTTATCTCTCTTAAGTTGCTAGGGGTTGCTAAATGATATCAGCAAATGCCATGCCTCTTTTTATCAGCATACTGTAGCACATTAAACTTTTCCAGAAGCTATTTTAACAAGTGCCATATTAATTATTAAAATGTAGGCAAGATTGTAAGAGAAAAAAATTAAAATAAAATGTAGACATTTCACACAGTAACCAAGAATAAACCTATATAGAAATACACATGAAAAAATCTAAAAACTATATACTAAGACAAATGATGCTCAATACTGATATCTAATCATCTTTTTTTTTAATATTTATTTATTTATTTGGCTGTGTCGGGTCTTCATTGAGCCATGTGGGATCTTTTGTTGAGGTGCTCATTGTGGCGTGAGGGCCCTTCCTTGCGGTGCATGGGCTCTTCCTTGCGATGCACAGGCTTCTCTCTAGTTTTGGCGAGCAGGTTTTCTCTCTCTCGTTGTCACGTGGGCTCCAGAGCGCGTGGGCTCTGTAGTTTAGAGCATGCAGGCTAAGTTGAGGCACGCAAGCTCAGCAGTTGTGGCGCACAGGCTTAGTTGACCTGCGTCCCCTGTACTGGAAGGCAGACTCTTTACCACTGGACCACCAGGGAAGTCCCTGATATCTAATCTATTTTACCAAAGTCAAATCTCTATCTCAAATATAAAATACTACATATATGGCAAAATGTGAGATTTTTAGTAGGCAGGTTAAAAAAAAAGCAGGAGTCATCACATATTTAACCATAAATTTGCCTAAACTTTTTTTTTTTAATTTATTTTTGGCTGTATTGGGTCTTCATTGCTGCGTGTGGGCTTTCTCTAGTTGCAGCGAGCAGGCGCTACTCTTTGTTGCAGTGCCCGGGCTTCTCACTGAGGCGGCTTCTCTTTGTTGCGGAGCATGGGCTCTAGGTGCACGGGCTTCAGCAGTTGTGCATACAGGCTCAGCAGTTGTGGCTCACAGACTCTAGAGTGCAGGCTCAGTAGTTGCAGCGCACAGGCTTAGTTGCTCCATGGCATGTGGGAGCTTCCTGGACCAGGGCTCGAACCCGTGTCCCCTGCACTGGCAGGTGGATTCTTAACCACTGCGCCACCAGGGAAGTCCCTGCCTAAGCTTCTTGGCAGTGATTAACAGGCTCCACTGTGAGACAGCAGGTTTTCCTATTTTTTTTTTTAAATATTGCTTTTATTTATTTATTCATTTTTTTATTGAAGTATAGTTGATTCACAAACTTGCTTTAGTTTCTGGTGTACAGCAAAGTGATTCAGTTATATATATATTCTTTTCCACTATGGTTTATTAGAGAATAATGAATATAGTTCCCTGTGCTATATACAGTAGGACCACGTTTATCTGAGACAGCAGGTTTTAAGAACAGGAGACTTCTTTCTTTTCTGCTCGATCATCCCCAGGTGTGTATCAAAGCACCAAAGAAAATGACAAAGACATCACAGATGGTTCACAGGCTCTTTCTGTAGGAAGTGTGCCACTGAAGAAGGGTCTTGAATATATCCAAAGTAACTCCAAATTAGACAAGAAAGACACAGTGAGATGATGCGATAACTGCTATGCTTTGGTTTTTTTCTCCCTTGCTCACTTTTAAAGTTCAGTGGATTTTAATTAAAAACTCTGTACTATATTATAACTGGGGTTAGTCTGTGAAGAAGAGATATAAGTAAAAAGATGGATACACCAAAAGTTTAAAGAAAAAGATGCATGCAGTAAAACCCATGATGATACTCTACACAGAAAATTAAACCTGTGTACTATGAAGAGAAAATAAGCTATGTGACAGTACACAAAATTAAATCAGTGATGAATAAAGATGACACACTTAGGACGTACCGCCAAAAATGTTAAAGAAAAATGGAGGAGGTAAAAATGCGAAAATTAGGACAGAGAAGTAAGAGCCAACCCAAAACAGAACAAAAACGAAAACAAAAACCACTCTGCTTGTCAAACAAGACACTTTTATAAAATATAAGTTTTTTGTTTATGTACTAAAAGAGAAAATAAGACAGGAGAAAATCATTCAATTAAAAGAAAGCTCAAAAAATTACATAAGCACAAACCACTCAACATCAGGGTTATGAAGCCCTCACTGGTTGAGATTATACATATAAAAAATTTGGGCCCACAGCCAAGCACTGATTTACAATCACGTACTCCAGTGAAAAATTCTCTGAATTCTGGAAGCACATAACTGATAAAGCAAATTATGTCCCAGCCAAAAATATAATGCATGTGAGTCATAAATTTACCCCATTGTGCCATCCAATTACACAGAAGGAAAAAATAAAAGAATAAAATCAACTATCATAAAAACTAAAGACTGGCATACAAAAATACCAGCAGGGTTTGGGAGATGATATAAAATTGCTTATCCTGTCATACTTAAGTACAAACAATGCCAAGAATAACACAACTAATACCATAATTGTTAAAAGGACACATTCAAAATACTGAGAAATGGATAAACTTGATAACTGGAAGATGGGACCGGGAGTGTGTTTTAAAGAGAGGCATAATATATATATTTTTTTAATTGAAGTATAGTTGATTTATAATGTGTGCTACTGAGACATGACATTTTAGATGTATTAAAAGTGGACTTCTCATTAAAGAACATCACTAAAGAGTGATGCTACACTCACATACTACACTTACATTCAAAGGAATAACATCCCAAATGTAGATGCTTGATATGTGAATCGCTACTTTCTACCTAACTTAAGACCAAATAAATATAGAAGATGGACATATTTAAAAGGCTGATGAAATTCTTTATTTTCAATTCAGTGAGTAAAAATGAATATAATCTACTTTAAGTTTTAAAAATGTTGCAAACAGTGAAACAGTACAAGCAAGCATAAAACAGATAACAGTGATAAAAGGAACAATAAGAAATTATTAATTCAATAACCGAATATTCACTGAGTATCTATCAATACAATGACAGTCCTTAGGAATGGGAAGATAACTGAGAAAAGGTGCCTGAGTTCAGTGGTTCGTCAGTGCTTGCCTGAGGAATTCTCACCATCTAGTAGCTAATGTTCATCTGTGGCGTTCTTTAGGATTAAAGACAAAATGTAGACAAATGACAACCTTAATAAAACAACTTTCAGGGCTGTAGATGAAAAGAGTTGGTGTATCTATAGCATTCATTTAGTTAATCTTATTTAAATCACACAAGAAAGAAAATATATCACATTCATTGTTATACTATAAATTATGGGGAAAAGATAAAATTAAAAGAAAACAGTCCAAAAAAACAAAAAACAGGCAGATGGAGATGAGCATGGAGGTAACTCAGAAGAGAAAGAATGCAAAGAAAGAAAAATAAATAGCAAAAAATAAAACAGAATTCTAGGCTGTAAAACTGACACTGCAAAAAATTCAAAACAGTAAGATGGTAAGCTCTCCCAGAATGGTAATGAAAAAAAGACCCGCAAAAAGTGAAAATGATGAAAGATGATTTTAAAAAAAGGAAAACTAAGAACCAATGCTTAAATAATAGAAGTTCTTGAAGAAGAAATCAGAAGAAACAAAACAGAGATAATAATCTGTATAACTAAAAAGGAAACCAACAAAAATCCTTTCTGGATTGAAAACATTTTTCCTACAGCTCCAAACTGAAAGGCATGTGGTCCATGTATAATGATTTGGAAAATTAAGTATCTTCAGCATAAAGAAAAAAATCCTAGATGATTCCAATAGGTGCAGAAAAAGCTTTCAACAAAATTCAATACCCACTTATGATAAAAATCCTCCAGAAAGTAGGCAGAGAGGGAACCTCCCTCAACATAATAAAGGCCATATATGACAAACCCACAGCAAACATCATTCTCAATGGTGAAAAACTGAAAGCATTTCCTCTAAGATCAGGAAAAAGACAAGGTTGCCCACTCTCACCACTATTATTCAACATAGTTTTGGAAGTCCTAGCCACGGCAATCAGAGAAGAAAAAGAAATAAAAGGAATCCAAGTCAGAAAAGAAGAAGTAAAACTGTCACTGTTTGCAGATGACAGGATACTATACATAGAGAATCCTAAAGATGCCACCAGAAAACTACTAGAGCTAATCAATGAATTTGGTAAAGTACCAGGATACAAAATTAATGCACAGAAATCTCTTGCATTCCTATACACTAATGATGAAAAATCTGAAAGCGAAATTAAGGAAACACTCCCATTTACCACTGCAACAAAAAGAATAAAATACCTAGGAATAAAACTACCTAAGGAGACAAAAGACCTGTATGCAGAAAACAATAAGACACTGATGAAAGAAATTAAAGATGATACAAATAGATGGAGAGATATACCATGTTCTTGGATTGGAAGAATCAACACTGTGAAAATGACTCTACTACCCAAAGCAATATACAGATTCAATACAATCCCTATCAAACTACCAGTGGCATTTTTCACAGAACTAGAATAAAAAAATTTCACAATTTGTATGGAAACACAAAAGACCCCGAATAGCCAAAGCAATCTTGAGTAAGAAAAACAGAGCTGGAGGAATCAGGCTCCCGGATTTCAGTCTATACTACAAAGCTACAGTAATCAAGACAGTATGGTACTGGCAGAAAAACAGAAATGTAGATCAATGGAACAAGATAGAAAGCCCAGAGATAAACCCACACACATATGGTCACTTTATTTTTCATAAAGGAGGCAAGAATATAAAATGAAGAAAAGACAGCCTCTTCAGTAAGTGGTGCTGGGAAAACTGGACAGCTACATGTAAAAGAATGAAATTAGAACACTCCTTAACACCATATACAAAAATAAACTCCAAATGGATTAAAGACCTAAATATAAGGCCAGACACTATAAAACTCTTAGAGGAAAACATAGGCAGAACCCTCTGACATAAATCACAGCAAGATCCTTTTTGACCCACCTCCTAGAGAAATGGAAATAAAAACAAAAATAAACAAATGGGACCTAATGAAACTTAAAAGCTTTTGCACAGCAAAGAAAACCATAAACAAGACAAAAAGACAACCTGCAGAATGGGAGAAAATATTTGCAAACAAAGCAACTGACAAAGGATTAATCTCCAAAATTTACAAGCAGCTCATGCAGCTCAATATCAAAAAAACAAACAACCCAATCCAAAAATGGGCAGAAGACCTAAACAGATATTTCTCCAAAGAAGATATACAGATTGCCAACAAACACATGAAAGGATGCTCAACATCACTAACCATTGGAGAAATGCAAAATCAAAACTACAATGAGGTATCACCTCACACCGGTCAGAATGGCCATCATCAAAAAATCTACAAACAATAAATGCTGGAGAGGGTGTGGAGAAAAGGGAACCCTCTTGCACTGTTGGTGGGAATGTAAATTGATACAGCCACTATGGAGAACAGTATGAAGCTTCTTTAAAAAACTAAAAATAGAACTACCACACGACCCAGCAATCCTAGTACTGGGCATATACCCTGAGAAAACCATAATTCAAAAAGAGTCATGTACCAGAATGTTCACTGCAGCTTTATTTACAATCCAGGACATGTGGAAGCAACCTAAGTGTCCATCGACAGATGAATGGATAAAGAAGATGTGACACACACATACAATGGAATATTACTCAGCCATAAAAAGAAACAAAACTGAGTTATTTGCAGTGAGGTGGATGAACCTAGAGTCTGTCATACAGAGTGAAATAAGTCAGAAAGAGAAAAACAAATTCCATATGCTAACACATATATATGGAATCTAAAAAAAAAAAAATTGTTCTGACGAACCTAGGGGCAGGACAGAAAGAAAGATGCAGACGTAGAGAATGGACTTGAGGACATGGGGAGGGGGAAGGGTAAGCCAGGACGAAGTGAGAGAGTGGCATGGACATATATACACTACCACATGTAAAATAGATAGCTAGTGGGAAGCAGCCGCATAGCACAGGCAGATCAGCTAGGTGCTTTGTGACCACCTAGAGGGGTGGGATAGGGAGGGTGGGAGGGAGACACAAGAGGGAGGGGATATGGGGATATATGTATATGTATAGCTGATTTACTCTGTTATACAGCAGAAACTAACACAACATTGTAAAGCAATTATACTCCAATAAAGATGTTAAAAAAAAATCCTAAGAAGATTAAGGCAGAAAAATAAAAAACAAGACCACTATAAAAGAATAAAGACCAGATTTGTCCTAGATTTCATAATAATAAAGTCCAAATGACAAAGAAGCATCGTGCATATAGGACATGCTTGAAATATTATAAAACATACTAACATATTGTTCCTTTAAAAATACTTTACCCCAGCAGGGTTTTTTTGGTAGAAACTGATACTCTGTTCCTAAAACTTATAAGGAAATACAAAGGGCCTAGAATAGCCAAAACAATTTTGAAAAATAACAAGTTGCAGGACCTACACTATTCAAAATTTATTAAAAAGCTAAACTAATCAAGACAGTGAGGTATTGGCCGGACAGACATAGAGATCAATGGATCAATGGAACAGAACTGAGAATCCAGAAATAAACCCTTATATTTAAGATCAACTGATTTTAATAAACACACCAAGGCAAGTCAACAGGGAATGGAGAGTCTTTTCAACATACAGTGCAGGGACAACTGAATAGTCACAGGCAAAATTTAAAAAAAGGTGGCCCCTTTACTCACACGGTACACAGAAATTAACTCAAAATGGCTTACATACTCAGATATAAAAGCTAAAACTGGGGAATTCCTTGGTGGTCCAGTGGTTAGGACTCTGCACTTTCGCTGTCGAGGGCCCGGGTTCAATCCCTGGTCGGGGAACTAAGATCCTGCAAGCCACTCGGCATGGCCAAAAAAAAGCTAAAACTGAAATATCTAGAAGAAAACAAAGGAGAAAATCATCGTGATCTTGGGATAAGCAAAGAGTTCTCAGATACAATACCAAAACCACAACCCATAAAAGAAAAAAAATCGATATACTGGACTTTGTCAACATTGAAAATTTTTGCTCTTGTAAAGACACCATTTAAGACAAAGAAAAAAGCCACAGCCTAGGGGGGAAAAAAAATCTGCAAATCTCATTAACTGATTAAAAAAAGAAAAAAACTTGTATCCAGAATACCTGAACAACACGTATATACAACTCAGTAAAAAGGAAAACCACCCAATTTTAAAATAAGCAAAAGATATGAATAGAATTTCACCAGAGAAGATATACAAATGGCAATAAGCACATGAAAAGACGCTCAACACCAGGAGTCATTAGAAAAATGCAAATTAAAACCACTTCACACCCACTAGGATGGCCATAATCAGAAAGATAGACAATGCCAAGTGCTGGCAAGGATGTGGAGAAATGTGAGCCTCATAATTGCTGGTGGTAATGTTAAATGGTACAGCCACTTTGGAAAACAGTGGCAGTTTCTTAAAAAGTAAACATAAACTTACCATATAACCCAGCAATTACGCTCCTACAAGTCTAACTCAAGAGAACTGTAAACATACATCCCCACAAAGACTTGAACAGGAATATTCATCATAGCAGTAATATTTATAATAGCTAAAAACTGAAAATAACCCCACTTCCATCAAATGGTGAATACACAAAATGTGATGTATCTATACAATCGACTATTATTCAGTAACAAAAAGAAATGACTAATACATGCTATATTATGGATGAACCTCAAAAACATTATAAGAAGGCAGACTCAAAAGACAACAGAGTGTATGATTCCATTTATATGAAATATCCAAAAGACAAATTTATAAAGAAAGCAGACAGTGGTTGCCTAGGGCTAAGGGTGGGAAGGGGGATTAACTACAAAGGGGAATGAAGGAATTTGGGGGAATGACAGAAATGTTGTAAAACTAGGTTGCAGTGATGGCTGTGCAACTCTGCAAATTTACTAAAAATTACTGAATTTATATACTTATAATGACTGAATTTTACAGTATATAAACTATACCTTAATAAAGTTTAAAAAATAAAATAAAATCCATGAGTCCATAATGAAACAGACAAATAAACAGAAATTTTGATGAGGAACAAGATATTTTCATAGTTTCAAAGTATGTCCCCACAAAAAGAGATCAGATTTGTGGAACCAGAGGCGAGGTATGGGGAAAAAAGAACTGGATGAAAGCAGTCAAAAGGTACAAACTTCCAGTTATAAGTAAGTACTACAGACGGAATATACAACATGATAAATATAATTAACACTGCTGTATGTTTTTTTTTTTTTTTTTTAATTTTATTTTTTGCGGTGCCCAGGCCTCTCACTGTTGCGGCCTCTCCCGCCGCGGAGCACAGGCTCCGGACGCGCAGGCTCCGCGGCCATGGCTCACGGGCCCAGCCGCTCCGCGGCATGTGGGATCTTCCCGGACCGGGGCACGAACCCGCGTCCCCTGCATCGGCAGGCGGACTCTCAACCGCTGCGCCACCAGGGAAGCCCTGCTGTATGTTATTTATGAGGGTTGTTTTCTTTTCTTTTTTTTTGGCTGCGTTGGGTCTTCCTTGCTGCACGTGGGCTTTCTCTAGTTGCTGCAAGCAGGGGCTTCTCTTGTTGCGGAGCACAGCCTCTAAGCTCACAGGCTTCCACAGTTGCAGCACGCAGGCTCAGTAGTTGTGGCATGTGGGCCCCTAGAGTGCATGGGCTTCAGTAGTTGCAGCAGGTGGGCTCAGTAGTCGTGGCTCACGGGCTTAGCCGCTCTGCGGCATGTGGGATCTTCCCAGACCAGGGCTCAAACCCGTGTCCCTTGCATTGGCAGGCAGATCCTTAACCACCGCACCACCAGAGAAGCCCCTATGAGAGTCGTTAAGAGAGTAAATCCTATGAGTTCTCATCACAAGAAAAAAAAATTCTTTTCTATTTATTAAATTTTCTATCTATATGAGCTGATGGATTTTCATTTCATGAAGACTGCAAGTCAAATCATTACACTGTATGCCTTAAACATATATAGTGCTGTATGCCAATTGTATCTCAATAAAACTGGAAGAAAAAAATTATGTCCACAAAAAATTAATTACAAAGGGAAAAAGAGTAACTTTATATTGGAGAAGACTGGCAGAAAAAGTGACCAAATCCAATCGTGTGCAAACTGGTAAGAAGCAATTAGAAGAACACAGCATCACTTTAGTGGCAATTCCTGCCCAAGAAGCATAACCTGAATTTAACCATGAGAAAACATCAGGCAAACCCAAACTGAAGGGACTTCCCTGGTGGCACAGTGGTTGAGAGTCTGCCTGCCAATGCAAGAGATACGGGTTCGAGCCTTGGTCCGGGAAGATCCCACATGCCACGGAGCAACTAAGCCTGTGTGCCACAACTACTGAGCCTACTTTCTAGAGCACGCAAGCCACAACTACTGAGCCCATGCGCCACAACTACTGAAACCCGCGTGCCTAGAGCCCATGCTCCGCAACAAGAGAAGCCACTGCACTGCAACAGAGTAGCCTTCACTCGCCACAACTCGAGAAAGCCCACGCACAGCAACGAAGACCCAATGCAGCCAAAAATAATAATAATAATAATTAATTAATTAAAAAAGAAAAAGAAGAGAGAAATATAAGAGGGCACTACGTGAAGTAATGGTTAAGTATTGTTTCCTGAAACAACGCTTATGTATACAAGTATATGTATACTGACTATGACCTAAAAGTGTATTTTGTACTGTGAGTTGCCTTCAAAAAAAATCTGAGAGCTGCTGAGGTAGAAAATGAGGAAAACATTCTTGAGAGTGACTTAATTATCTGCTACTAAACTGATAAATTCTGTAACTATGCCTATACATTTTCTTTTCCTTTTTCATGTTATCTTCACCCACAAATGCCTCAAACCTTCCCCACAGTTCTGGCCTCCTCCACTCAGCTCTGTGCTGCCAATCTGTGAAGGTGCTAATTGTGTATAGGCATTTTCAAGCATTGGTTGCTCAAGCAGTCTTAGCCGCGACCAGCACTGCTAGGCCTAGACCCCTCTCCCTACAGAAATCATTATGAATCCCTCAGGCAGTGGTTCTTCTCTGAGCAAATACTGTTAACTGCCAACTCAATGGAATCTTCCAGCCTAAAAAAGTATTTTTACGTCCATTCCCTTGCTATTTCCTCTCTCTTCTGCCAGGACTAATTACTACTCTCTTGGAGACTGAATTCATCTCTCATTTTTCATATTCTAAACTACTTTAAATAAAACTGACAATACTTTAAAAAAAATACACTCTTCCTTATAAGGAAAAAGTATGAAAAGAAAGGAGACTTCTAATTAGACAATGGAAAGGAAGAAGATGAAGACTCACAGAAAGAAAAATAACAGAATACAGAAAAAGAGTTTACAACAGAATTTAGAGAATCTTAACTAGTGACGTTTAAAACCAGAAAAGATTTGCAACCCTTAGACAGTTCTTGCTTCCACTCCCCCTAGGTGGAAGGCAACTGGTACAATTTCCTCTCCATCCAAAATGTGCAGTCAAAAATAAGGCTGATGAGGCCTTTTGCCATCTCTGCCCACTATCTGTATAGGTATCTTTGTGGTGAAAAACTGATTGATAAATCAACACATCGTTTACACCTCTTTTTCTTAACATAACAACTTAATCTTAACTAAAGGAAAAAAATTTAAGTACAGTATTTTACAATTTACAAGACTATTTTTAACTTTTTTTTTTGGAATGAAGCTGCATGACTTAATGAACAAAGCACTGATATCAACGCCAGGCAGACCTGGTCTAAAATCCCAGCCATGCCACTGACTAGCTTGTGACTTTGGCCAAATCACTTCTCTCTGAGCCTCTGCTTCCTCATCTTTATATGTCTTTTGGGGGTAATTCTGAAAGTTAAATGAAAAGTAGAGCCTTACTGTGCCTAGCACAAACAACAAATGTAACTTCCATGTCTGCCCAGACCACATTCCTATCTGCCAGTAACAGTAGCAGCCTGGCTGTGGTTACTGCAATACTTCTCAACTGGGGATGGACTGGAGTGGAAGAGGGGATACGAAGAGGGACTGGCAGGCCTTCTAAGGAGGAGACTGGGGAATCTTTTAGGAGGAGGGGACAACGTACACAGTGCATGTGAATGTGTGTTTTTAAACTCCTGGTGATTCTTAAATATTTGTCCAAATGGCTTATATCTCTATAAATTACTAAATTACAGAGTTGTTTGAGGAAACTCTTAAGTGTGGGCAATAACGAATCGTCTCCTGCAACACATATTTACTGAAGAGTCAGGTAATACTGTGTGTAACTACAACTTTTACTGTACGATGGCATATTTGGGTTTTCAAATATCTTAAACTGAACACATAAGTTTTTTTTTAAATGAGATATTTATAATCACTTTTAAATAAACATAAATGGATTTTATATTATAGTTGCAACTTCATATTAGTTAATTAAGTATCCAAAGGCTTTCACAAAAAAATTACCAAAATGTTCATCGTCATAATCAAAATTAAACTCATGATGTAGCTAACAAAAGATATGACTCTTACCTTTTGAAACAATCTAAAATTGCTTGAACACATATCCACAAGATTGGCAAATAATTTAAAGTCTGAAAATATTAAGTGTTGATAAGGACAGAGAGCAAGAGGCACTACCAATGGGAATACAAATTGGTATATTCACTCTAAAAAACAATTTGGCACTACCTACTACCCTATATCCTATGCTACCACCCTATAATCCAGCAATTCCACTGTTAAGTTTATATGAGACATTTGCGCCAAGAATATGCAGGAGGAAGTTCATGGTAGTAGTAACTTTTAGAAATAGCAAGAATCTTGTAACAACGCCAGTGTCTGTAAACAGAAGAAAAGAGAAATCAACTATAGAATATCTATAAAATGGCATACTATAGAGCCATGAAAATAAATGAACTAAGCTACATTTTCAATGAAGCCCCAAAACATTACAGAGCAAAGAAAGGAAGTCATAGTAAAACTAGTCCACTTATGTAAATTTCAAAATCAAGTAAAACTAAGCAACATATTGTTTAGGGACACTCACCATAAGATTGTTTTTAAAAAGCTAGAGAATTGTTAATACAAAATTCAGAATATAGATTACTTCTGTGGCGGAGGGAGTGGATGTAACCCAGGAGAATATATGGAGGCTTCAAAGGAACTGATAATTATTTTGTGAGACCCTTCTCTGCATTAATGGTATACTTCACGATAAAAGTTCCTTCCTCCCTCCCTCCCTCCCTTCCTTTCTTTTTAAGAGAACAGAAAAACTAAGTCACAGATGGGAACCTTCATTAAAAAAGCAAATCATTTAAGAGCCAAGTTTATGCACTACAGAATACACACACTTTTCTCACATTTCGTATGAGATACTGACTTCTCCACAAATAATTCTAGAATTTGGGAAGAAATTAAATGAAAAACTTAAAATTCACCCATAAAAGTCTTCATGCTATCCTATATATCTCGACATTTCCCCCAAGTAGGCAAAACGTTCAACTCCAATGTTGAAGTTCCTAGCTAGTTAAGTCTTTCTAGCTTCAGTCAGCAAACAACTTTAACTTTTCTTTATCCATTGACCATAAGGATGGGCAGTTTTGCATTAGCAGTAACACCTGTTTCAGAAAAAAAGCAGCAAAATGGACGAGCAATGCACACTCTGATTAGGGTAGTCTGATGAGAAGTACTCCACTGAGTTTCTGAATCGCTTCAGTTCAACCTGGTCTACCCATCCTGCATTATGCATGAAAACACTTCGGAATGAAAGCAATTACAAATTTAAAATGATGCATTTTCTCCTTTCCTCCAGCAAATGAAAATCACTAATTACCAAAGGAGCTTCACAAAGCAGTACATGGGATATCCATGACACGTCTCCACTGGGAGATACAGCCCCGACCCCAAATGAAGAAATTACAGTCAAACAAGGAGTTTTTTTTTTTTAATCTTTTTCATTTGTACTTTTTCATGACTCTAACACTTTGCTCCATCTCCTGATGGTGACACCAAGCCAACCACCCTTACTGCCCCAGACTTGTTCTGCAAGTGCCCCATTCTCTTCCTTCTCAAACACCGCTGCCACTGCCCACGGTGCCTCCGTTAAGCCTTCTCCTCCGCACAACCCCTTACAAGATGCCAGAAACATCTGCGTTCCTCTTCAGGTCCAAACTCCCAGACTCCCCGACCCTGAAAACCGCACCTACGCCAGCCTGGCGCTTCCCGGGCCCCATCTCCCCCCCCGCCGAGCCGCACCCACAGAAAGCCCTCCGCTCCCTTCCCCGCGCCCCCTCCACCCTTCCCGTGGTCCTGCAGCGCCCGGCGCTCGCCCCCTACTCAGAACCCCCATTTCCCACTGAGCCTCCCCACACTCTGCACCTGTGGCCCAGCCTTCCCACCCCGCTTCCCAGTCACCGCGGGGCCTCTCGGCCGAGCCCACCGGCCCCGGCCAGGCTAGACCAGCCCAGCCTTGCCCGCTAGGCCCCGACCCAGGCCGGGCGACCTCTGCTGCCTCTTTCTCCTCACCGTGCCGTCCCCGGGGCCCTCGTCCCGGGCCCCCTCCGCTTCCTCACCGACCGCAGACTCCAGCCCAGCGTCAGGGTGGCCCAGCGGCTCTAGGGGCGCAGGCTGCAAACGCCGCTCGGGGTCGGGAAGCGCCTGCTCCATAGCTGCGGTTCGGTACGGCGGACACAGTGCGCCTGCGCCGCCTCGTCCAGCCAAGCCTGCGCCTTCACCCGCGGCCGCTGCCAGGCCCCGCCCCCTGGGCATGCGTCCTCCCCATCTGGCCTGGCCTCGCTCGCGGCTGCTGCTGAGGCAGAGAGGGCTCCTGGGCGAGGGCTGAAATTGGGGATGGGGCTAGGAAAGAAGGGCGTACCTACAAGGGAAGTGGTCAGCTGCTAAGCCAGGAGACCCAGGAATCCGGGAGAACTGGTTGAGAGAGAGAAAGAGAAAGGCAAGAGGAAGGTTAAGATCAGAGTAGGTACTAGAACCATTCAGATCGGTGATCACATAAAGAAAAATTGAAACTCAAAAGAAATCGGAGGTTGGGACTTCCCTGGTGGCGCAGTGGTTAAGAATCCGCCTGCCAGCGCAGGGGACACGGGTTTGAGACCTGGTCCGAGCAACTAAGTCCGTGAGCCACAACTACTGAGGCTGCGTTCTAGAGCCTGTGAGCCACAACTACTTAGACCTTGTGCCACTACTACTGAAGCCCGCCCGCCTAGAGCCGGGGCTGGGCAACAAGAAAAGCCACTGCAATGAGAAGCCCAGACACCGCAAGGAAGAGTAGCCCCTGATCGTGGCAACTAGAGAAAGCCCAGGCAGCAGCAAAGACCCAACGCAGCCAAAAATAAATAAATAAATAAAAAGAAATTGGAGGTCGCAATCTGACGTCTCCCTCTTGGCCTCTATCTTGCCTGCCATTATTGGTTCCATTCCTCGCCCCACCTACCCCAACACACACCCGGAAAGATCCGAGCTGCATAAATTACTGTCAGCAGGTTGAGTAACACAATTAGCAAAAGGTAACACTTTTAAGTGTTTGAGAAAAGTTAAGCGCTTGGCTGAAGCCGTACTTGAGTTCTATCTTAAGTGTTTCTTGAAGCCCTGGAGATATCTGATAACTTTCTACAAACACCTCAGTTGAATTTTCGAACCTGCTTCCTAGACAAGCATTCACTATGGTACCCTGATGGGAAGCGCTCACTGGGTGTACCAGACTGTGGTACCTTGAAGTACCTTGTACACAAAGTCTGGTCGTCAATTTTTCAAGGAGAGAAACTGATCTTTCTGCTGTTCAAAGCTGTGACACACAATTTTCTCCTCCTCCTGATACTTCCTCTGGCTTGGTAGCGATTTTTCCCATTCATCCCTAAAACCTCAAGTTATCATGTCCAAGTGCTATTATCACTTTGTTCAAAAATTGGTTATGACCTTTCTCATATTTACTTATATGTCGGTCTGCCCCAACTAGGCTTCAGACTCCTTTAAGGCAAGGACCCTATTTTATTATTTTTTTCTTACCAAACCTAGGACATTTACTCAATAAATGTTTAAAGGCATTTAATCCGTTTTTCAGGGAATATCCATGCTAGGCAAATTCTCAGGATTTTTTTTTTTTTTCTTAGTTCCCCCACCAGGGACTGAACCCGGGTCCTCGGCAGTAAGAGTACGGAGTCCTAACCACTGGACCACCAGGGAATTCCCAGGAACCATTTTTAAATCAGAAGACTATTTTATTAATTTATTATAGGAGAAATAGATATCTTCTTTCCAGGGACAGATATGTATCTGTTATCCTGTGCCCTTTTCCCAATTTTGAGATACCCAGGAAACTAAGTCCTAGAGCCATTGGGATAAGTGCTCTGTGCTGGTGACTTGAGCATCTCACCCTGCAGTGAGTAGTGTTAGAAAACAATATTCAACTGAGTAAACTTTGAAGATCTTGTTGGCTTTATTCAACAATTCATGGAGCAGGCAGCATCCCATGGAGCAGATAGAAAGGCATTCCAATGAGCTGTACAAAATGAAAAACTTTTTATAGGAGGGAATGGGGGCAAGGAAGTTATACTAGCAAAAAGTGGATTGGCTGTGGCAAGGACACTTTCCTTTAGGGGACGGCAGGGCTCTAACGAACAGATTACCTCACTAGTGCTGACCAAGTAGTTCCTGGTTGACTGGTTTAAGATTCCATTTCGCGGAGAGCTGAAACTATAATTAAGTTAAATATTAAGTCCCGGTTTGGTGATGTGTGGTTAGCATAAGTGGCTCCATTTGGGGCCTGTTGTCTTGTTTTAAACAACTGGAACAAGGAAAAGGACTCGGGGCTTTACAAAGCAATCACCTGAGGGGAGGCCACAGTGCTATCTGTGGTTTCTAAAAAAAAACCAAACAAAATACTAAAACAGAGTAGGGACATCTGTTTCCCCTTCATTCACATCTCTTTTTTGTGTGAAAAAAAAATTCAAGACTGCCTTTGAGGGGCTTCCCTGGTGGCGCAGTGGTTAAGAATCCGCCTGCCAATGCAGGGGACACGGGTTCGAGCCCTGGCCCGGGAAGATCCCACATGCCACGGAGCAACTAAGCCCGTGTGCCACAACTGCTGAGCCTGCGCCCTAGAGCCCGCGAGCCACAACTACTGAAGGCTGCGTGCCTAGAGCCCGTGCTCCGCAACAAGAGAAGCCACCGCAATGAGAAGCCCATGCACCACAACGAATAGCCCCTGCTCGCCACAACTAGAGAAAGCCCGCGTGCAGCAACAAAGACCCAACACAGCCAATAAATAAATAAATAAATAAGTTAAAAAGAAAAATACAGGTCGAGAGTCCGCCGGCCGATGCAGGGGATGCGGGTTCGTGCCCCGGTCCGGGAAGATCCCACATGCTGCGGAGCGGCTGGGCCCGTGAGCCATGGCCGCTGAACCTGCGCGTCCAGAGCCTGTGCTCTGCAACGGGAGAGGCCACAACGGTGAGAGGCCCGCATACCGCAAAAGAAAAAAAAAAAAAAAACAATATCTAACAAGATATTTTTTAAAAAGGACTGCCTTTGATATCCATTTTAAGTCGTTCACCTAGATATAACTTTGTTCATTATCTCCTTAAGAGATGGCCTTGAAGAAACCAAATTTGAAAAATCAAAAGGGTGTTGAAGTGTCTAAAACAAGGATAAAAAGGATTGCATGTTCATTTTCCCTTATCTCATATACGTATAATACATGTTCACTGTGGGAAAATTAGGAGATAGTTATGCATAAAAATAAAAGCTATCCATGCTCCCACACCCAGAGATAAACACTTCACATTTAACATATATCCATTCAAATATCATGCACATATATAATAAAAATGGAACCACACTACAATGCTAATTTATAATTTATTTTATTCACTTAGTACAGTAAGAACACCTTTCCATGCAATTAAATATATTTCTACAGAATCTTCTTAAAGGCTACACTTTTGTAAAAAATTGTAAAAAATTTTGTATTGTAAAAAATTACTATAACTTATTTAATCTTATAATCCTCAATAGTTGTAATTTGATTCTAAGCTTGACTTTTACAAACAACACTGCAGTGACCATCCTTTTATATAACATCTTTGAGTACCCAACCAGTTATTTCCTTAGGCTAAATAGGCATTGGAAGATTTAGAGAAAATTTCATTTAAGCTCTGATAGTACCTGAGGAATTATCTCTGCTCTATTACAAAATAATATATTTCTTAAAAATTGATATTTGTGGGACTTCCCTGGTGGTCCAGTGGTTGGGACTCCTCGCTCCCAATGCAGGGGGACCAGGTTCGATCCCTGGTCAGGGAACTAGATCCTGCATGCTGCAACTAAAAAAAAAAGATCCCAAACGTGGCAGCGAGGATCCCACATGCCGCAGCTAAGACCTGGCATAGCCAAATATTTTTTTTAATTATTAAAAAAATTGATATTTGTATCCACTAGGTAATACATCTTACCCTTGGGGCTGCCTATAAGCTAACTTTTTTTTTTTTCTGGCCGGCTGCTCCACCCAGCTTGCAGGATCTTAGTCCCCTGACCAGGGACTGAACCCGGGCCCCTGGCAGTGAGAGCACCAAGTCCTAATCACTGGACCACCAGGGAATTCCCAAGAAATTCTTTTTAATAAAGAGACAAAACTAGTGTTTATGTTAAGAGCCTGGGGTGGGAGAAGAAATGGTATCTCGAGCTTTTTAATGGGTCCATCTTTTGGACACCCTACCTTGAAGTTTTTACATGCTTGGCACTTTACATACATTTTCATGAAATGCCCCTGCAAGGCAGGCATTATTTTCCCCATTTCACAGAGCAAGAAGCAGGCTTGGGTAATATTTGACAAGGTCACATAGCCAGCAAATAAGGGGAAGACCTGAGATTCAAACCAGATTTATAGGATACCCAGTATCCAAGCTCTTGGGCCGTGCTGCTCTGGATGGGGGAGAGGAAGAAGACAGATCCTTCTGGAAAAGGAGGCAATTGGCAGAAATTGAGCGTTCATTCCTCACCTGAAAACCCAGAGAGAAGCACATTTCCTTGGATTATGAAGGCAAAGTAACTTCACTGGCTAAAGTCTGGGAAAGCCCAAAGCCAACTCCATGGAGATTTCCAATACAGATGCTCTCTGTTCTTCTGATTCAGACAGAAGGATATCTACTCCAGCACCCCCTTGGGGGAGGGCCTCAATGGGAAAAGTCTCAGGAGCAGGGGTGACCGGCCAGGGCGGCTCTAAGGCTGAGTTGCCTTCTGGGTGGACACATTCCCCACCTCATCCAGCCAGAGGAACTTCAGTCTCTTATATCTGAATAGTGTGATTTAGGCTTCCATTTTGTCATGAGTTTAACAAATATTTACTGGGCTCCTGTGTTAGCTTAGAAACTCCATGAAACACCCATTCTCTGCTCCCCATCATCCAGGTTCTGTCTCCCCTCCCCAGGATTCTCCTCCCGTGTCTGGCCGGCCCCCCAGGGTCTGGGAAGGTCACGTTCTTGCTCTGAAACTACACCCTTCGCCTTGACCAGCAACCAGCCCCAACCCCACCCCGTCTCTCATTTTAGTGTCGGTGTGGGTGACACCTGCTTCATGTATTTTGAAGATGTATATTAGGTACATACACACTCATGACTGTTATGACTTTCTAATGGAATTGATATGTTATCATTGTGAAGCGTCTCCGTCTGTCTGCCGATACTCTTTTTCTTAAAGCCCATTTTGTTTGATACCAATATGGCCACACCAGCTATACAGTGCTTATTGTTTTGTTCGCATGGTAGATCTTTTTCCATTTTGTTATCTTCAACCTATCTGTGTCTTTATTTAAAGTTTCTCTTATAGACAGTGTAAGTGGAGCGGGGAGAGGAAGGATGCATTTGTGAGAAAATTTAAATTACCATCAACCAGTTTAAAACATTTATGTCTTGCGTGGAATCTTCTACTTGGAACTTCTGGTATCGTTTGCCCCATGCTGTGTGGACTGCCACACGGGAACGCTTTGCTGTCACTTATCAGAGGCACAGCCCTCCTAAGGGGGATCCTATTCTTTAGCCATCTGGCCAACCACCCCTCAGAGAGCAGCGGTTCCCAGGGTAGCAAAGCAAGGGGAGGGGCATGGCTGTGAATGCGGACACTCAGGAGCAGAATTAAGGGAGGGCAGGACACAGGAGACAGGGAGCAGCATCTGGGATCTTACCTCTGCCTGAGAAGCATCCTGTCCAACACACGTTCAGAAAGGTGAGCAAGAAACAGGCAAGAGATGTAAGCTTTTGTGACTGATAACCTTTGGGTAGCTTTTAAATTGTTTCTCCCTAAACTATTTTGCCCTTTTTATTGAATCTATAGAACAATAAAGGACTTTCCAAATACAAGAAATAATTGTAAGTAAGTAAATTTATACTGAATGTACTTTGCCTTGTGTTTAGACTGGTTGTTTTCTCCACTTGGGATTTTTCCATGACCTCCTTCCCACATACTCATTAATCCTCCTCCTTGAAGGCTGGCTTTTTTCTGTTCTGGCACTTCTCATCTTGTTTACTAGCTCTGTCTGTCTCCTCTTCTAGGCTAATGAACTCAGCAGTAAGAATGGGGTGGGACATGCCTCACGTCTCTGTGTCCCCTGCACTCAGCATATAGGTCTGCTGAACTAGTGAATGAGTCGGAGGGGCACAGCATACAAGACAAAACAAGCAAACAAATAATAGCAAACCACATTTTTACTTATGAAAGCCAGCCAGGCCTGCTTACCCTAGCTCTCACTGTACCAAGCAGGCCAAAAGAAAGCCCATCCAGCTTCTGCAGGCAACTCCTCACACAGGAATTCTCCCTGAAACTGCAAGGAAGGGGGGAGGTAAGAATGGTAGAATGGTTACGGTGGAATGGTGGCCAGTGCTGTATCCTCTTGCATCCCTTCCCCAATCCCAAGGTGGGCCCTCCTCCCTAGCCCCTTCCCCACGGGCTTGGTCCTTTGAGGACCCCAGCTTGGTCCCTGAGAATCATTTCCTTGAGATTGAGAGGCAAGCAGCAGGTGTCAGTGTCCCTTTCTGCAGCTGGGCCCTAATCAGTCAGATCTCTGCTTCTACCAGGAGTGTCTCTGAGCCACCCCACCATCCTCACCTCTCCCCTTTGTTAGGAAGGAAAAGCTCTGACACTGCAGAGATCTGAGTCAACTGATTAATCCCAGAAACCACCAACTTCAGCCCTGAAGGGAATGGCAGAGGAGGGTTTTTTTTTTTTTCCTGTGTAAATAACCCAAACTGGAGATCACAGGTAAGATATTATCTCAGAGATCCTCTAATCCAACCCCTTTATTTTTCTGATGAGGACAGAGAAGCCCAGAGAGGCAGTTCAACTTGCCCACAGTCACTGCTAACAACCAGTTAGTAGCAGAAGGTGGTTGGGACACAGCTCTGGTCCCAAACTCTGACTGAGGGGCAGAGAGTGCCTGATTCAGCTTCTTCTGAAGGCCAGGTGAACTCTCTCACGGGAACAGCCATTTCCTTGCCTGGAGGGGTGGAGGAGGGGGGAGTTTTTTCTTTTCCACTTGAGGAGGGATGAGGTGCTGGGGACACAGCCACAGGTATCTATCAGCCAGTGAATGAATGAACAAATTGTGGTATATTCCAAACAGTGAATTCCTATTCGGGAATAAAAAAGAATAAACTATTGATACACGAATCAACATGGATAAATCGCAGAATAATTATATTGAATGGAATAAGCCAGACGCCCTCCCAAAAGACCATATTGTTTGATTGTTTATATAAAATTCTAGAAAACTTGAACTAATTTATGTGACATAAAGCAGATTAGTGAGGTAGTGGGTTGAATGGTGATCTCCAAAAATCACCACTGGTGATTGGTGACGTCCCGATTTCTGGAACCTGTGAATGTTCCTTTACTTAGAAAAAGCGTCTTTGCAAATGTAATTAAGGATATTGAGATGAGATCATTGTCTTGGTTCAGTTCAACTTGCCCACAGTCACTGCTAACAACCAGTTAGTAGCAGAAGGTGGTTGGGACACAGCTCTGGTCCCAAACTCTGACTGAGGGGCAGAGAGTGCCTGATTCAGCTTCTTCTGAAGGCCAGGTGAACTCTCTCACGGGAACAGCCATTTCCTTGCCTGGAGGGGTGGAGGAGGGGGGAGTTTTTTCTTTTCCACTTGAGGAGGGATGAGGTGCTGGGGACACAGCCACAGGTATCTATCAGCCAGTGAATGAATGAACAAATTGTGGTATATTCCAAACAGTGAATTCCTATTCGGGAATAAAAAAGAATAAACTATTGATACACGAATCAACATGGATAAATCGCAGAATAATTATATTGAATGGAATAAGCCAGACGCCCTCCCAAAAGACCATATTGTTTGATTGTTTATATAAAATTCTAGAAAACTTGAACTAATTTATGTGACATAAAGCAGATTAGTGAGGTAGTGGGTTGAATGGTGATCTCCAAAAATCACCACTGGTGATTGGTGACGTCCCGATTTCTGGAACCTGTGAATGTTCCTTTACTTAGAAAAAGCGTCTTTGCAAATGTAATTAAGGATATTGAGATGAGATCATTGTCTTGGATTATCCTGGTGGGCCTTAAATCCAGTGTCAAGTGTCCTTATAAGAGGATACCAATACAAGTAGTCCCTGGAAATGGGAAACAGGTGGAGAGAGGGGAGAGGTGGGAAGGAGAGATTACAAAGGGGTAAGAGTAAACTTTTGGGAATGATAAATATTTTCATTATCATGATTGTGATGATGTTTCATGATTGGAGACATATGTCAAAACTTGTCAAACTGTATACTTTAAGTCCATTATACATTAACAAAACTGTTAAAAAGATGAAAGATCCATGGGTCTAAAACAAGATTCCACTCGCAATGTTCTGGCTTTTTGGAAGTAGTCCACATAACATTGATATGTGGTGCATTCTCAGAAAACTGATCACGAGATGAAACACCAACATATGAGGAACAGCTGAATAACCCCAGAATATTAAAATTCGGAGAATTGATATATATATTAATATATAAAGTAATCAAATATATTAAGTATTGCAATGTACAAAACATTCTCATCTTATATGAACTTCATTAGAACTGAGACCAATGACATCCTAGTAGTGAGATAGATTTTGATGCCCCTCTTTGACTTCTTCTGTTGGATCTTCTGTTTTTCATGACCTCTTATCTTCTCCAATTCCTGTTGTTGTTGCTTTTTTCCCCCTCTTCTTATGTTTTGCTGGAGCATGTACTTTAATAGCTTCCAGAAAAGGAAATGCTGGCACAAAATTTTTTTGAAATCGTACATGTTAGATTTGTCTTTTGGCTGGGGATAAAATGCTAGGCAAAATTGCTCTTTTGTCTTTTAGCTTTCAGTGATATTATTGAGAAGGCTGATGCCATTCTCTTTTTAGAATCTTCTCTTTATCTTTAGTGTTATGAAATTTCACCATGATGTGCTTTGGCTTGGGCTTTTATTTTTTCTCTGTTGTGCAGGGTATTCATGGCATTTCAAATGGATTCACATCATTTACTCTGGGAAATTTTCATAAATATATACATACACATCATACACACATATACATATATCAAAATAGTATCATTCCTTCCATTGGTTTTCTTTCCCCGTAATCCCCGCTAGTTACATGTTAGACTTCCTGGATTGCTCCTCTCATTTCCGTATCATTTCTCTCCTATTGTCCATTGTTCATTCTTTTGTTCTATTTGCTGACAGCTTTTTCTCACTTAATTTCTAGACCATGGATTGAGTATTTAATTTGAACTATCATATTTTAAATTTCCAAGACCTGTGCTTGTTCTCTGAACAGTCCATTTTAAAAATAGCATTTTGTTCATGTTTCGTGGAAACAATATCATCTCATCTGCCTGAAGATTTAATTTTTTCTGAAGTTACTTCCCCTGACTTCCTGAATTATCTGCTTCCTCTAATTTCTTTCCTCCTGTCTGCTTTGATCTCTCTTTTATTCATGTTGGAAGCTTTTCTCAAATGTCTGCTGATCCTTAGCTATGAAAACGAGTCATGATATGTTGTCTATATATACACTGTGGTGGACGATGGATATGTGTAATGTATTGGTGAGAGGGTGGAGGGTTATGTTGGAGGAACTGCTGACTTGGTTTTACTGTAAAGTAATTAACAGGGTTGTCAGCTGAGCTTTTTGCTGGTGGACCCTTCAAATATATTGTAGGACTTTTTTCTTCTGGAGTTGTTCTCCTAAATGGGATCTTTTAATCTCTTGCTTAAGGGTATAAGCCTGACTGCCAATATTTTGGGAATGGGATAGGGTAAGGGGCTGAAAGATCTGAACTGGTTCAATCAGAACCAGTTGGTTCTGGTTCAATCTCTCCAGAGTCTCTTGTAGGGTGGAACAAGGGTTAGTCACCTGGATGCATTGTTTGGGGCTTCTTATGCAGACTTTGATCCAACCATGTTGTTTTCAGCTCACTGCTCAACTCTGCCTTCCACATTACCTAGGTATCACTGATGCTTTTCTGGGATTTGGAAAGACCAATAGCCTTGCCTGTGTCAACATCCCATTCTCAGGAATTAAGTTTTAGCTTCTTCCCTCATCCAAGTCTCTGAGGATAGGGAGAGTATTTGCCACATCAGAGTCCAATGCACCACCCAGCCCCAAAGGAATACTCAGCAGATATCTGTTGAATGAATGAAGGTCTAGCCAAGTGACTTGAAGTGAGCACTAAACTTTCTGGGCAATAAGTTCTTCATCTGTAAAGTCTGAACAGCCATCCCTGGCTTTGCCATTTCACAGGGCTGCTGTGGAGTGAAGGGACTCGACACTTTTCTTCTCCTTTTTGGCGACAAGTAGGTATTAGAGGTGATGCTGGTTACAACTTGCAGAATTCAGTGAGTCAATATGTAGATGCCATACCTTTCCCAAAACACAATCTAAAGGCCAGAATTTTCTCTTCTTTTCACTTCTAGTCTTGGACTCCTTAACGTACAATTCCTAATAGCCAGAAGGAAAGTGTACATTTAAAACTTTGGCCCAAAAGAGAGATACAACTGCTACAAAGACTTGCTTCCCTGGCCAAATATTAACAAGGTGTAGATTAAAAAACAAAACAAAAACGAAAACAAAAACCAGAAAAGGCCTCTACCTTCTGTTAAGTGAACAAGCTGCAGCAGATGTCAAGAAGAGAAGGACAAGGTAAAACAGTTGCCCTACAGTGGTATTATTTCACTCCTGTCAAGGGGGGGAGATTTCAATTACTCATAAATGTACTTTTAATAAGAATTTAAAAAAATCATTATTTCAGTAATTCTTAAAATGGTTCAAAAATTCAAAGAAATTGAATTTTTGCATTCAAACGGTTCAAAGAACAAACAAAAAAACCTCTAGTTTCATTTTATATTCTTGCTCTATTTCCAGTTTCCTTAAAAGTCGTAAAATTATAACATTTTAATTTTAAAAAACTGTTATTAAATTTACTCCCTTATTTCCCTAAGAGATTCCTGAAGGTAAGGATTTAAAATCAATGTCCTTCTCGAATGAACAGGGCAATAACTCCACTAAATATAAACTTTCTATTTCTCTCCATTCATAAAACAGACAAAGGCATCATTGTTCTCTAGTTTTATTATTTTTTAATCTTCCCAACACATGAACTATAACTCATTTTGAGATTTTTCAGTGCATTTCACAGCAAAAATGAACAAGGGAATCATTAAAATGGGTGTACATTAACCAATTATCTTCTTATAATTTACAATTTTTTGAAAAAAATTATTATTTTGCTGTTTTCATCCTATTAGCCCCCTTCAATAAAACACAATTTATCAGAGCACAAAGCTTAAGCTTCTTATGATGATGCAACAGATACAGCCACTTACAATGGCTGATGAATAACAGGTATATGTTACACACACTGATTGGAAGACCACATCAGAAGAAACAGAGTAAGGCACCACTCTTGGAAAATTAAGGTAGCTTGAAGTAACAAGTGTTGAGCACCATAAGTAGGTGCTAAATAAATACTTGAATGAATGACGAAAGCCATAATTAGCACTATTCTTTTAATTGCCAGCAATTCTTCAACCTCAATAAAATACTTATTTAAAAAAAAGACTGTACCTGAATATAACTTCCTGATATCTTTTTTCCTGATACCTTTTTATTTCATACTGTTTCTTCAGCATTTGCGTTTCCTTGAAAAAACAAAACATACCATACATGCACTTAGTCACATATATAACTTCTGAATTACTGACAAATATGAATAGTTGTTTTAAATTTTGAGTGAACAGAGGTAAGATAAAGCATACTTATCCAGAGGGATAGCACGTAATATTGGATATTAACCTACAAGTGAAAAAAAGGTAAGGAAAACAGTAAGTCTTCTTTTTTAATATTTGCTTGTTCTTTAATGCCTCAGTTCTTGAGAAGGGCCAAAAATCTCATCATACTGACATGACCACATTTTAAAAAACTGTCTCTCAAGTATAATATTTAATAAAACTAGGTATTGAAAAATGCTCCGAAATTTTTCAAGTCAATGTTGTTTTCAAGTATATTAAAATGCTCAGAGGAAAAAATTCTCCATGGTTATAATTCTAATCAATTTATAAATATACTTTTTAAAAGAGAGTTCTAACAGAGGTGGATAATGGATAAGTTCCTCGGACACAGGCACACAGTCTCTTTGAAGGAACAGAATGCCTTGTTATGACAACCTGGTTGACTTTTTTTTTTAACACTGATTTCAGGCACAATGGCTGAAGCCACTTCTGGGTCATCTTCTTCCTCCTCTTGATTTGTTGTAAGAGTAGTGAATACTTCAGTTACTGACAGAAAGCAAAGCACAAACTCTGAAAGAGACTTCAATTTTCACTACAAAGAAATCAAAATCACTGAGTTCTCACTGTTGTGTTTATCTGCTGCCCCCATGCAAAAAGAGGGGATTCAAACTTAGCTTTTGGAGCAGGAACTGGATAAAAGATTAATCATCTAATAATTCAGGTGAAAGGGCTTCAGATGATATTGCTCACATCACATGAACGGCTCGGTGAGAGGTCCATCGTGCTTCCTCAACACTTTGGTCTTGCTGCAGTTCTATGGTGCCCTAATTGGTACATTCGTGTGTAGTTAGTTTCAGGCTGTGCAATCAGGAAGCAGGTCACTCAGTGCAATGACTCCATTCTGAGAGAGTTTAGGGTAAATAGAGAAGTTCATTTGGTCGAGTCTTAGATAGTGTGTGTCACTCTGCTGGTTGTACTGTTGGAATTATCTTCCAAAGGGGTTTGTGATAAACCCAGGCATCTCCCTGAAACAAGTAGAAAAATAAATTAAAGAACCATTCCTCTATTATTTTCAGAATCAGTAACCAAAACTAGATGCAATGCCTTCATTGAAATGGAATTCTGTTCTCACATTTAAAAACAAGAGTTTGTGAAGAAAAAGCCTCGGTGCTTAAGACACCAAAATATATGTGTGGTTTAGCTAGGATTAGGTGAGAAGTTCTGGTCTGGGAAGACCTAGTTTGTGCTCCACGAATATTTTACTTTGCAGAAGTCATTTGTAGCAATTCTGCCAATTTTGCCAAGATGCTGCAGATTGAGCCCCACTGATGGAGTGACAGGCAGCAGGTGGAGCATAGGAAATGGTCACCAAGGTACGAGCTGTTCTCTGCATCTCAGCTGGCATCTCTAGGATCTGAGTATTGTTTCCTAGTTCTTTTCTGACTCTACCTTATTAATTTTCCCTGGTTCCTGTGAATAGAAGGATACCAAAAGGAGATAAAGTTAGTCAAAGAGTGAACGAAAGATAGGAGAAGACCAAGTGAGGAAAAAAGTGCTTCAGCAAATGCATGAAGCAGCATACTGGGGTGAGAGCTTGGCAGAGCTGAGGTCACAGTAGCTAAGACTGTAGTTCGGTGTTTATGCGAATAGGTGAAGTAAGTCAGATTTGAACCTCTGTCCGTAAACCCCTATATCGCCCTCAATTTATTTGCATTAAAAAAGTTTTTTTAGGGACTTCCCTGGCGGTCCAGTGGTTAAGACTTCACCTTCCAATGTAGGGGGTGTGGGTTCAATCCCTGGTCAGGGTGCTAAGATCCCACATGTCTTCATGGCCAAAAAACCAAAACATAAAACAGAAGCAATATTGTAACAAATTCAATAAAGACTTTAAAAATCGTCCACATCAAAAAAAAATCTTCAAAAAAATATTTTAAAATATATATTTACCCTACCTTACTCCAAAAATGGCTTACACCCAGTAATTATGTGGGTCATAGTGACGAGGACTCTCTCCTTGACCAAACTTTAAAAGTTAGACTCCTCTGTCTCTCTTCTTGACTAAGCCTCATCCTAGGCCTGCTAAACTCAGTTTTAGCAAAAAAAAAATCCTGATGAACTAGTTTATCAAGAATTCTCTCATCTTTGATATCCAATGAAACTCCTCCTCGCACTTTTGATCTAATCATGTGCCTCCCCCAACCCACCATCCTTGACATCTGACCAAGTTCCTCTTAGTAATCTTCCATCCACTCCCTCATCCTGCCCATTGGCTATAAATTCCCACTTATCAACACATTCAGAGTTGAATTCAATCTTTTTCCTCTACTGCAATATTCTTGAATAAAGTCTTCCTTTTCATTTTTAATAAGTGTCAGAATAATTTCTCTTTAACAACAGAAACCATTATGTTGTTTAAATTAAATCACCTGGTTGATAATTATCACAAAACACAAAAACACAAAAGATGTCTCCTAACCACATTACAGAATGCTAGGTTTAGAAGTTAAGACGTGCCACCTGACCATCTCACTTCACAGATGAAGAAACTGAGGCTCTGAAAAGTGAAATGAGTTGTCCAACTTCACCCAGGAAGGGGCAGAGTTCTTTTCAGTGCACCTTCTATATAATTACCCACATTTTACAGATGAGGAAACCGAAGGTAAATAAACTATCCAAGGTATGACTGAGGTTCAAGCTTAGCACATCTGACTCCAATGTGGTCCACTATTCTGCAAAAGCCTTCCTGCTTGCATTTATATACATCTTAAGACATTTTAAACATCCACTCAAGAGGATATGACCAATAGATCCTGATGGATGTGTATAATCACAAAAGGGAGGAAATGGAAGATCTAATAAATTAAATGTCAATGAGAAATGGTCAGGAAAAGAAGGTAGGTATTATCAAATGATACTAGAAACACTTTAAGTTCATCTATACTTTCTCAGGTTACTCTACCTCCTCTTTTTATATCAAGTGACTCTACTCCTCCATCTAACTAAAGCCAACTCCAAACTGGTCTGTTGGTTTGACAGCAATAATGAAAGTACCAAACAAGTGGAAAAGCTCTTGTCACTCATAGCAATATGTATGAAACATCTACTAAGTGCCCAGCACTGTGTTTAGGACCACAGGAGAGACAAAATTGACTTTTCAATAACATATGATTCTTCTTAGCAAAGAGCCATACCTGATGGCAATAGCGCAAAAGTTGTTATGAACTTCGTGGTACCAGTGTCAGCTAACTACCATCCTCGTCAGCCTCACCTTTACTCTGCAGTGCTTCTTACAGCACAGTCCATGGTCCTGTCACACACAGGATGTGACGCGACGGCCCCATGGGCTTAGGCAATCAGTATATGACACAAATCTAACCCATCTATTGTTGTACCACTGTGTCATGGCACACCATTTAGAAAGCCATCTTACATCTTACCAACTAAAGAGGCCCAAACCTGAGCCAGCATCTCCAATCTACTGTTTCATCAGGCAGTTAGTGAAGACTATCTATAGGCAGAAAGAAATTCACTACTTTATTAGACAACTGCCATATCTTGCTATCACTTTCTACATCTGTCTACCCAACATCACAAAGTATAATAAAGGGATTAAGTGGTAGGTTCTTAATAATATCTGTCAAATAAAGAATACATGACAAGTAGCATGTTTACATGTCATGTTAATTGCAAGAACCAGGAGGCCTATCTTTTAAAATCTTTTAAAATCGGTTGCATCTTTTACCCATTACAGCTTCTTGCTCTCAGCCCCTAGAGTTCATTTTTAATGATTTATAGAAGGCTTCCCTTAGAAAAATTCTCCTCTTTAGAATCTGCTTCTGGCATACTATCTTAGTGAGCTTGAAATGAAAAAAAATCTAAGGTTACAAGACTATAATTTTGCATAGTAGTTACAAAGGTTTATCTTTTCATATAAAAATGAAGAGATGTAAAGTACTTTTCCTTGAATTCCTATCCATGTAAACATTTGGGGGACTTCCCTGAGTGGTGCAGTGGTTAAGAATCCTCCTGCCAATGCAGGCGACACGTGTTTAAGCCATGGTCCGGGAAGATCCCACATGCTGCGGAGCAACTAAGCCCGTGCGCCACAACTACTGAGCCTGTGCTCCAGAGCCCGTGAGCCACAACTACTGAGCCCATGTGCCACAACTACTGAAGCCCGTGTGCCTAGAGCCCATGCTCCACAACAAGAGAAGCCATCGCAATGAGAAGCCCATGCACCACAACAAAGAGTAGCCCCCGCTCACTACAACTAGAGAAAGCCCGCATGAAGCAACGAAGACCCAATGCAGCCAAAAAGAAAGAAAGAAAGAAAGAAAGAAAGAAAGAAAGAAAGAAAGAAAGAAAGAAAGAAAGAAAAAGAAAGAAAGAAAGGAGGGAGGGAGGGAGGGAGGGAGGGAGGGAGGGAAGGAAGGAAGGAAGGAAGGAAGGAAGGAAGGAAGGAAGGAAGGAAGGAAGAAAGAAAAAACAGTTGGCATTTATATTTCATACCCAAAGATGAGAAAAATTAAAGCAATGAAACTACTACAATAAACTATGGGCTTTTAAGGGTAATAACTATGCAAAATTCACAAACTTTTTCTAGATTCTTCCTGACAGACCAATATTAAAATTCAATGAGTTTCCTTAGACTTGGCTATGGACAAGAAAACTTTTCTTGGCATCAGCTCTGGTCCATTATTCACCTTACTCTGAGTTCTACCAGAAATTAATGAACAAAATAAAACAAAACCTTTAAATTTAGAAAAGACTTTAGGAATCATTTTGTCTTACCTGCAAAACTAGTGAATTAAACACTTCTACATAAGCCATGGTCTCTTACATGAGTCTAGCGATGGGGAACACATTACTATAAAATGTACACTTGTCATTATTGGATTTTTTTTATTATTATTATTTATTTATTTATTTTTCGTGGTACGCAGGCCTCTCACTGTGGTGGCCTCTTCCATTGCAGAGCACAGGCTCCGGACACGCAGGCTCAGCAGCCATGGCTCACGGGCCTAGCCACTCTGTGGCATGTGGGATCTTCCCGGACTGGGACATGAACCCGTGTCCCCTGCATCGGCAGGCAGACTCTCAACCACTGCGCCATCAGGGAAGCCCGATTATTGGATATTTTTTATTGTTATACATTCCTTCTTATGTTAAGCTCAAAATGCTTCCTGGTAGTCTGGGCCTAGCTCAAGTCTGCTATTGGAGCTGATAAGAAACTTCTACGTGATAAGCCTAACCTATATTTGAAGAAAGTTATAATGAATGGCTCCAATTTTCTGTTTTCCAGCCTAAGTACCCCCCACATCACTCTTTTTTCCTTAAACAATGCAGAGATTCTAGTCACTTCTCACTATCCTCTGTGTAGCTATTTAAGTTTTTCATGCATCCTTAAAATGTGGTCTCTGGAAGTGAACAAAGAGTTTCACTGTGGTACAAAAGGTAACAAATTGTCAATTGCATATTCTGTTATTGAGATTAAAGATTAATGTCGGTATTTTGTGGCCAATTTAAATCCCCAAATCTATTTTATCTGAACTGCTGGTAAACTATTCTACTTTGACAAACTGTGAAAAGCTCATGAAAAAGTTCATGGTTAAGCTGGACTATTTTTAGAAATAAAGATATATAAGTGATAATTCAAGAAAGCCTACTAAGCTGAAGTTCTCACTAAGTAGATAATGAGTTTTAGTCTGAAGACATGTAGGACATATACCTCTTTAATAAAATATTTGGTTTTCCAAGGTGTGCCTGTTTCAGTACGATGCCTTTCTTCAGTCCTCTGGCGTTCTTCCAGGGTACGTTTATGCTCTGTGGCCTTATCAATATCAGATTCCCTCAGAGAGTCTGTCACATTTCTCCACAATCGCCTGAAATCCGAAAACCACACATTTTACATTCTTAAAAAAAGATAATTAAATAGAACTGATACCCTCAAAATTAACAGTAATTTTAATAAATTACATTTCCTGAGTCAGATCTATAATTTCATGGCTGTGAGTTACAAGAATGCTGACACTATGTTGCTGATGTTAATGTCCAAGATGCTGCTGCTTCTGCTTCTTTTTAAATTAAAAATAATTTATATTTTCCCAAGTTATATAACCAAGATTTTTATTTTTAAGAAACTAAGGAAACAATAAGCAAAAGGAGAAATAAATTCTTTTTAAATAAATTTATTTATTTATTTTTGGCTGTGCTGGGTCTTTGTTTCTGTGCAAGGTCTTTCTCCAGTTGCAGCGAGCGGGGCCTACTCTTCATCATGGTGTGCAGGCCTCTCACTGTCGCGGCGTCTCCCATTGTGGAGCACAGGCTCCAGACGCTCAGGCTCAGTAGTTGTGGCTCATGGGCTTAGTGGTTCCACGGCATGTGGGATCTTCCCAGACCAGGGCTCGAACCTGTGTCCCCTGCATTGGCAGGCAGATTCCCAACCACTGCGCCACCAGGGAAGCCCGAGAAATAAATTTTTAAAAAGCTGAAATAGAAGAGACCACTTGTGCTTCTGGACGTGACTAAATAATGGGCACCAGATTTACCCTCCTGCTTTTAATCAACTATAGAACCAGACAAAATATAATGAAACAATGGTTTTCAGATGTCGAACAAAAGGCAGCACAGGACAGTGACTCCTGAGAGCAGGCAAACAAATGAGGGGGTCCTATGAGTGCTCCAACTGACGAGTTAGAGAGCTTGCAGGCACAGCATGGGGGTAGGGCGGTGGGGGCCGGGGGGAGCTCAACAAACTCCAAGCCAAAGAAATCTGCCAAGACAATTCTTTGGGGAAAGTATAGTCTGTTCAACAAATGGTGCTGGGACAGCTGGATATCCACGTGCAAAAAGGTGACTTTAGGCTCTCACCTCACAATAAAACTTAGAAGAAGATAAAAAAAAAAAACACTGATAATCTCACCTCATCAAATAAAAACTGATTACTGAAATAAACACCATTAAGAAAATGAGGGCTTCCCTGGTGGCGCAGTGGTTGAGAGTCCCCCTGCCGATGCAGGGGACACGGGTTCGTGCCCCGGTCCGGGAAGATCCCACATGCCGCGGAGTGGCTGGGCCCGTGAGCCATGGCCGCTGAGCCTGCGCGTCCGGAGCCTGTGCTCCGCAACGGGAGAGGCCACAGCAGTGAGAGGCCCGCGTACCGCAAAAAAAAAAAGAAAATGAAAAAATGAGCAAGAGACCAGGAGACAATATTTACGAAACACATACCCAATAAAGGATCTGTGTCCAGAATTTACAAAAGAACTCCTATAACACAATAAGACAACAAACAATTCAATTTAAAAAATGGGTGAAATATATAAAGCAAACATTTTAACAAAGAAGATATACAAATGGCTAATTAGAACATAAAAACATGCTCAACATCATTAGCCATTAGGGAAATGCAAATTAAAATCACAATGAGATGCTATTTCACACCAGCTAGAATGGGCTTACTAAATAAGACAGGCAATAACAAATGTTGATGAAGATGAAGAGAACTGGAACCTTCATGTGTTTCTGGCAGGAATGTAAAATGGTGCAGCCATTTTTGAAAATAGTTTGGCAGTTTCTTGAAAAGTTAGACATAAAACTACCACACAAACCAGGAATTCCACTCGTAGGTATTTACCCAAGAGAAGTGAAAACATGTCCACACAAAGATCTGCACAAGAATGTTTACTGCGGTATTAATCATCATAGTCCAATACTGGAAATGTCCATTAGTTGGTGAAGGGATAGACAAAATGTAGTATCACATAATGGAGTACTATTCAGTAATAAAAAGGAATGAAATATTGATACATGTTGTACCATGAATGAACCTCAAAAACATGCTAAGTGAAAAAAGCTAGGCATAAGAGATCACATACTGTATGATTCCATTTATCTGAAATGTCCAGACAAAGTAAAATTATAGAGACAGAAAGTAGGTTCCCTGGGACTGGGGGCAGGAACAGGGATTAACTATCAATGGGCATGAAGGATCTTATGGGAGGATCAAAGGATTCTAAAACTAATTAAAGGTAAAAACTGTACCACTAAGGAAAGCTACCCAAAATCACTGAATTGTACACTTAAAACAGGTGAATTTTATGATATGTAAAATATATCTCAATAATATTTTTAAGTGGCAATTTTAATATTAAAGTAGAATTCAAAGCAAGAACTATGACCACGGATGGAGGATCATCTCATAATGGCCAAGGGCTGGGGGCAATGCAGCAAGAGGATGTGCAATCTTTTCAGGGTCAGCATCCTGGAGAAACAGTGTGGTTCCTATTTGCCAGGAAGCTTGAGGATGTTTCCAACAACTATGTTACCATTCCTGGGAAAAGTACATATAATCTTAAATGTGTATGGCCCAAACAACAGAGGTCCAAATAACATGACACAAAAACTTATCGAACTATAAAGAGAAATATTCCATTAAAATTGGTAATTTCAGTAACTGATCTCAATACCTCTTCTCAACTGATAGAGTGCGCAGAAAATCAGTAAAGATACAGAGGACTAGAAAAATATTATTAATCCACTTGATCTAATTGACATTTACAGAATAATCTCACCTAACATCAACAGAATACACATTCCTGTCAAGTGCACACAAAACATTTACCAAGATAGAATGCATTCAGTGCTATAAAACAAATCTCAATAAATTTAAAGGATTAAAACCACACAAAGCACATTCTTTTACCATAATGAAATTAAATTAGAAATGAATACTGAGAAGATATCTGGAAAAGGTCCAAATATTTGGAAATTAAACAACACATTACTAAATGTTCAAGTCCCCAAAAAAAAAAAAAAAAAAAAAAAGGGAAAAAAAAAAAAACCACAAAGGAAAAACAAAA
>NW_006772547.1:234791-324465 GCF_000442215.2 Lipotes vexillifer | reverse complement strand
TAAAAAACACAAAAAAAAAAAAAAAAAAAAAGAGAGAGAAAAAGAAAAACCCACAAGGGAAATCAGAAAACACATATCAAAAAGTTCAAAAGGTAGAGGCCAGATCAAAATGGCAGAATAGAAGGCCGTGGAGGTCACCTCCCCCAACAAAGGTACCAAAAATACACCTATATGTGGAAAAATTCTCACAAAATACCTGCTGAATGCTGGCAGAGATCTCATCCAACCACAGCTGCAAAAAAGATCACCAAGTAGTTGGGATTGACATGTATACACTGATGTGTATAAAATTGATGACTAATAAGAACCTGCTGTATAAAAAAATAAAATAAAATTTAAAAATTAAAAAAAAAAAAAGATCACTAAGTAACTGGGCAGGACAAAAGAAAAAAAAAAAAAAAAGGAATCAGGACAAGACCTGTACCCCTGGGAGGGAGTGTTTGAAAGAGGAAATGTTCCCTCACCCTGGGAAACTTCTTCACTGGCAGGGAGATCAGCTGGGATGGAAAGAGAGTTTCAGAGGCTTGAAGGAGAGGGCAGTAGCCAGCTTGTGACATGCAGAACAGAGAGAGACCTGCACAGAAGGTCCTGGCCAACTCCATGTACTCCCTAGCCCAAGACGCATGTCTACTGGTGTGTGCAGGGGCTGGGTGCTGAAACTCAGGCTTCAGAGGACAGACCAGGGGAGCGGATTGGGGATGGCTACATGGAGACAGCGTGAAGGGGCAGGAGTGAGGCCCAAGCCACAACCAGGGGTGTGCAGAGGAAAGAGCCTGGGTCTGCCACTGAAGCCCCATTGTTAACATATGTGTGCAAAGGAAGGGGTGGGGCCCGTCATGGCAGCCTCATTCTCAGTGTGCTCACAGCAGGATGGATCTGCCTCTACAAGTTCTGGGAGCACATAACCACACACGGAGGTGGGGCTGAAATCCGAGCCAATCCCCAGGGACTGCATGACTTTAGAAGCAGGGCTGAGATCTGAGCGTCCCAGCAGCTGTGCAATCTGCAGATTTACATGTTATGGGTGGCTTTGTAAACTCAGTGCCTGCGGGACATCTGAGAAGATTACTGGTGCACCCATGGCCAGGGTGGGTCTGGTGACAGCAGCCGCAGGCTCTGCAGGTACACACCAGGGGTGGGGCCAGGGATCTGGGCTGACTCAGTAGCTCCCACGGTGGGTCTAGGTGTGCAACTATGGCAGTGCTGGTGCCCGACTTCAGCAGTTCTGCACCAATGGATCTGTGCTAGTGGCTTTGTGAGCACAGAACCTGAGGGACCGACTGGCCTGGATGGCCGACTTCCTGAATTCCCATGGTTGAGGCAGGGCTTGAGGGCAGTGCCAAAAACAGTGTACTTTGTGAGCCTGCACAATGGGTGACAGGCAACACCACAGAGCTCACTTCCTAGTGGACAGCTCCAACAGAGGAATACTCAGTGGCTCCTCTCCCAGAGGAAGTGCTCCAGTCCTTCCTACCTCATACCACAGATCAGAAACAGATCTGGGGGTGTCTACTCCAACAACTGGGGAGCAGGCCCTGCCCCCAACATGACTGTGACAAAGAGGAGATCCTGCTCAATGTCCATTGCAGGCTCTGGTCACCACAACAATCACACACTCTATCAATGGGAAACAGCCAACACACACTGTGGAAAGATGTGGCAGTCATACATACTAAAGACAGCCCTTATCCCAAAAACATTAGACTCACAGAGGCTACACCAGGACACTCCCACATAAAAACAGCCCTTCAAGACCACAGTTGATTAACTGTTTCTCCTAAACTCACAGTCAGAGAAATACAAGTAAAATGAAGAAGCAGAGGAACTGCTCTCAATTAAAAGATCAAGGAAATTCCCCTAAAGATGACCGACATCTCCAGTATACCCAATTCTGAGTTCAAAAAGGAGATAATGAAAATACTGAAGGAATTAAGAAAGGCTATAGATAGAAGTGCGGATTACTGTAAAAAGGAACTAGAAACTATTAAAGAGGTACTAATTAAAATTAGAAAACTCATTTGCCAAGACAAAAGCTGAGCTTAAAGGCAATAAATAGCAAACTGGATAACTCAGAAGAACGAATAAGTGATCTGGAGGGTAGAATAATGGAAATCACCCAATCAGAACAGCAGACAGAAAGACAAATTAAAAAAAAAAAAAAGAAAGCAATATATGAGACCTATAGAATAATATAAAGCATGCCAATCTATGCGTAATAAGGATCCCAGAAGGAGAAGAAAGAGAAAAGGGGATCGAAAATGTACTTGAAGAAATTATGGGACTTCCCTGGTGGCGCAGTGGTTGAGAGTCCGCCTGCCAGTGCAGGGGACATGGGTTCGTGCCCTGGTCCGGGAAGGTCCCACACGCTGCGGAGCGGCTGGGCCCATGAGCCATGGCCGCTGAGCCTGCGCATCTGGAGCCTCTGCTCCGCAACAGGAGAGGCCACAACAGTGAGAGGCCTGCGTACAGCAAAAAAAAAAAAAAAAAAAAAAAAAGAAAAAAGAAATTATGGCTGAAAATTTCCCTAATCTAAAGAAGGAAACAGTTGTCGAGGTACAGGAAGCACAGAGGGTCCCAAACAAGATGAACCCAATCAGACCTACACCAAGGCATACTATAATTAAAATGGGAAAAGTTAAGGAGAGGATTCTAAAGGCAGCAAGAGAAAAACAAACAGTTAATTAACAAGGGAACCTCCATAAGGCTATCAGCTGATTTCTTTACAGAAACACTGCGTGCCAGAAGACAGTAGCAAGATATATTCAAAGTCTTGAAAGGGAAAAAGGTGCAACCTAGGATACCCTACCCAGAAAGATTATCATTTAGGATAGAAGGACAGATAAAGAATTTCTTAGACAATCAAAAACGAAAAGAATACAGTAATACTAAACCTATCCTAAAAGAACTATTGAAAGATCGTCTCCAAATAGAAAAGCAGCAAGAATCTACAGTAAAGAGAAAATCACAGTTGGAAAGTAAATCACTTAAATAAGCCAGTACACAGATTAAAAAGACTTTTTTTTGGAAAGCGATGATAACTACAATGAACAGCAAAAGGATGAACATGAAGATGTAAAAGAGGACGTCAGAATCATAATATATGGGAGAGGAGAGTAAGAAAATGCAGATTCTTTTTTGTAAAGACTGTGTTTGAGCCTATATGACTACCAGTCTAAAGCAAGTAGATATAGTAATGGGCTAACATACTTTAAAACCAGGGTAAGCACAAATCAAAAACATACAGTATATTCACAAAAGCCAAAAAGAAGAGAACACAAGCATAATACAAAAGAAAACCACCAAACCACAAAAATAAAAAGGAACAAAGAAGAAATACATCAGCTGGAACACAAGGTTCAAAATGGCAATAAATACATATCTATCAATAATTATCTTGAATGTTAATGGACTAAATGCTCCAATTAAAAGACACAATGGGGATTCCGCTGTTGATCCAGTGGTTAAGACTCCACGCTCCCACTGCAGGGTGTACGGGTTCAATCCCTGGTTAGGGAACTAATATCCCACAGGCTGCACAGTGCAGACAAAAAAAAAAGGAAACAGTGGGAAAAAAAAAGACAGAGTGGCATACTGGATAAAAAAACAAGAGCCTATAATATGCTGCCTACAAGAGACCCCCAGAGGACACACATAGATTGAAAGTGAGGGGATGGAAAAAATAATTCATGCAAATGGAAATGACAAGAAAGCGGGGAGAGCAATACTCACACAAAAAAGACTCGGACTTCCCTGGTGGCGCAGAGGTTAAGAATCCACCCACCAATGCAGGGGACATGGGTTCAAGCCCTGGTCCAGGAAGATCCCACATGCCGCGGAGCAACTAAGCCCCTGAACCACATCTACTGAGCCTATGCTCTACAGCCTGTGAGCCACAACTACTGAGCCCATGGGCCACAACTACTGAAGCCCATGTGCCTAGAGCCCATGCTCCACAGCAAGAGAAGCCACCACAATGAGAAGCCTGGGCACCACAATGAAGAGTAGCCCCTGCTCACCACAACTAGAGAAAGCCCGCACACAGCAACGAAGACCCAATGCAACCAAAAATAAATAAATAAATAAGTAAATTTATTTTAAAAAAAGACTTTAAAACAAAGACCATAAGAAAACAAAAAGAAGGACACTATATAATGGTAAAATGATCAATACAAGAAGAGGGTATTAAACTTGTTAACATATATGCACGTGATATAGGAGCACCTAAATACAAAAAACAGATATTAACAGAAATAAAGGGAGAAACTGACGGGAATACAATAATAGTAGGAGACTTTAACACCTCACTCACATCAGTGGACAGATCTTCCAGACAGAAAATCAGTAACGCAACAGAGATCCTAAATGATACAATAGAACAGTTAGACTTAATTGATATTTTCATCCAAAAAAAAACAGAATACACATTCTTTTCAAGCGCACATGGAACATTCTCTAGGATTGACCACATACTAGGAAACAAAACAAACCTCAACAAATTTGAGTAAAGAAATTATTTGAAGGACTTCCTTTGTGGCACAGTGGTTAAGAATCTGCCTACGAATGCAGAGGACACAGGTTTGAGCCCTGGTCCGGGAAGATCCCACATGCCGCAGAGCAACTAAGCCCGTGTGCCACAACTACTGAGACTGCGCTCTAGAACCCATGAGCCACAACTACTGAGCCCACGGGCCAGAACTACTGAAGCCCATGCACCTAGAGCCTACGCTGTGCAACAAGAGAAGCCTGCACACTGCAACAAAGAGTAGCCCCCACTCGCCATAACTAAAGAAAGCCCACGTGCAGCAACGAAGACCCAACGCAGCCAAAAAATAAATAAATTTACAAGCAAATAAATAATTTCAAGCATCTTTTCTCACCACAACATCATGAAACTAGAAATCAACCACAGAAAGAGAAATGAGAAAAAACAAGAGGTTACATGGAGATTAAATAACATGCTACTAAGAAACCTAAGAAACTAAGTCAGGGCAGAGTCAAAGATGGTGGCAGGGGAGCATGCAGAGTTCGCATCTCCCCACAACTAGGGTGCCTGGCAGATGCTGGTGGGGGACCTTGACACCCAAGGACACGGGAGGAACCCGAGTGACCACGTAGGATGAGGGGAGGAGTAAGGGGGGAGGAAAAGTGGAGGCTGGACAGCACCGGACACCTGAGGGGTGGCTGGGATTGTGGAGGGGTTCCCACTCCTGGAAGGACACCCAGGAGCTTGGAGGATAGGCGAGGGAGCATGCCTAGCATCTATGCTGCCCAATCAGGCCCTGGGAAGCCTGCAGGGCTCCCAGGCAGGGTCCTCGGCCCTCCCAGGCCCCTTCCGGGCCCTGTTGATCCTAGGGGTGCAGGAGAGAGGTGGGGGAGAAGAGGAGAGGTGGGCGGGAGGAGCCCTCCAAGACCGGAGGATCAGGGGAGGTGCAGAGGGTGTTTACCCCACACACTCGGGCCCTGGGAAGCCTGCTGGGCTCCCAGGCCTGGTCCTCTGCCCTCCAAGGCCCTCTCTGGCTGCAGGGGTCCTAGGGGCGTAGGAGAGAGGGAGGAGGGGGGAAGAGGAGAGGCAGACGTGGGGGACCATCTGGGGCCAGGGGATTAGGGGAGGGGCCATGAGAGTTTCCCTGCCCACTTGGCCTTGGGAAGCCTGTTGGGCTTCCGGGTCTGGTCCCCTGCCTTCCAGGGTCCCCTCTGGCTGTGTGGGTGGCAGGGATATAGGAGGGAGGGAGGGGGAAGAAGAAGAGATGCCAATGAGAAGGGGGCCACCAGGATTGGAGGATCGGGGGAAACACGCCTAGCATTTCCCCCACCCACTTGGGCCCAGTGAGTCTTCTGGGATCCTAGACCTGGTCCTCTGCCCTCCAAGGCTAGAGGCACGCCTAAGCCCCACCCCCATCCCCTCAGGGCCTTTTCCTAAGCACAGGCCCCACCCACCACCTAAACCCCACCCCTGCCTAAGCCCCACCCCCCTGACCCAAGGCCTTCTCAGGCTTTTTTTCTTTTCTCCTCTTTTTTTTTTTTTTTTTTACTATTGTGGTTCTTTTTTACATTCAGTTCATTGTTTCATCTATATTTTTATTTTTTTATTCTTTCTAACATCTGTTAGTTTTCTAATCTAATTTTATTTTTTACTCTTTGTTATTGTTCTGCTCCATTTTCTCTTTTCTTTTTTTTTCTTTCTTTTTTTTTTGCCACCCCACATGGCTTGCAGGATTTTGGTTCATGAGCCGGGGGTTGGGACAGAGCTGCTGTGGTGGGAGCTCCGAGTCCAAACCACTGGAATAACAAAGAACCTCAGACCCCAGGAATATGCATCGGAGTGAGGTCCCCCAGAGGTCCTCATCTCGACACCAAGACACAGCTGTACCCAACAGCGTACAAACTCCAGTGCTGGAAGCCTCAGGCCGAACAACCAGTAAGACAGGAACACAATCCCACCCATCAAAAACAACAACAAGGGCTTCCCTGGTGGCACAGTGGTTGAGAGTCTGCCTGCCGATGCAGGGGACACGGGTTCGTGCCCCGGTCTGGGAAAATCCCACATGACGCAGAGCAGCTGCGTCTATGAGCCATGGCTGCTGAGCCTGCGCATCCGGAGCCTGTGCTCCGCAACGGGAGAGGCCACAACAGTGAGAGGCCCGTGTACCGCAAAAAAAAGGAAAGAAAAGAAAAGAAAAGAGACAACAAAACAATATGTCACAGATGAAGGAGCAAGGTAAAAACCTACAAGACCAAATAAATGAAGAGAAAATAGGCAACCTACCTGAAAAAGAATTCAGAGTAATGATAGTAAAGATGATGCAGAATCTCGGAAATAGAATGGAGACACAAACTGAGAAAATACAAGAAATGTTTAACAAAGAGCTAGAAGAACTAAAGAACAAACAGAAATGAACAACACAATAACTGGAATGAAAAATACACTAGAAGACAATAACAGAATAACTGAGGCAGAAGAATGAATAAGTGAGCTGGAAGACAGAAGGGCGGAAATAACTGCCAAGGAGGAGAAAAAAAGAAAAAAGAATGAAAAGAATTGAAGACAATCTCAGAGACCTCTGGGACAACACTAAATGCACCAACATTCGAAATATAGGGGTCCCAGAAGAAGTAAAGAAAAAGAAAGGGTCTGAGAAAATATTTGAAGAGATTACAGTGGAAAACTTCCCTAACATGGCAAAGGAAATAGTCACCCAAGTTCAGGAAGTACAGAGAGTCCCATACAGGATAAACCCTAGGAGAAACACACCAAGTCACATATTAATCAAACTAACAAAAATTAAATTCAAAGAAAAAATATTAAAAGCAGCAAGGGAAAAGCAAAAAATAACATACAAAGGAATCCCCATGAGGTTATCAGCTGATTTTTCAGCAGAAAATCTGCAGGCCAGAAGGGAGGGGCAGGATATAATTAAAGTGATGAAAGAGGGGCTTCCCTGGTGGCGCAGTGGTTAAGAATCCACCTGCCAATACAAGGGACATGGGATCGAGCTCTGGTCCAGGAAGATCCCACATGCCGTGGTGCAACTAAGCCCGTGCGCCAGAACTACTGAGCTTGCGCTCTAGAGCCTGCAAGCCACAACTACTGAAGCCTGCACACCTAGAGACCGTGCTCCACAAGAGAAGGCACCACAATGAGAAGCCTGCACACCGCAATGAAGAGTAGCCCCTACTCACTGCAACTAGAGAAAGCCCGTGTGGAGTAACAAAGACCCAACTCAGCCATAGACAAACAAACAAACAAACAAACAAATAAATAAAACCAAAAACTGATGAAAGAGAAAAACGTACAAGCAAGATTACTCTACCCAGCAAGGATCTCATTCAGATTCAACAGAGAAATCAAAAGCTTTTCAGACAAGCAAAAGCTAAGAGAATTCAGTGCCACCTAACCAGCTTTACAACAAATGTTAAAGGAAATTCTCTAGGCAGGAAACACAAGAGAAGAAAAAGACCCATAAAAGCAAACCCAAAACAATTAAGAAAATGGTAATAGGAACATACATGTCAATAATAACCTTGAATGTAAAAAGATTAAGTGCTCAAACCAAGACACAGACTGGCTAAATGGATATAAAAACAAGACCCATATACATGCTGTCTACAATAGACACGCTTCAGACCTAGGGACACATACAGACTGAAAGCGAAGGAATAGAAAAAGATATTCCATGCAAATGGAAATCAAAATAAAGGGGGAACAGCGATATTCATATCAGATAAAATAGACTTTAAAATAAAGACAGCTACAAGAGATAAGGAAGGACACTACATAATGATGAAGGGATCAAACCAAGAAGAAGATTATATAATTATAATAATAAATATTTATATTATAAATAATATTTATGCACCCAAAAAAGGAGCACCTCAATACATAAGGCAAATGCTAACAACCATAAAAGGGGAAATCAACAGTAACACAATAAGAGTAGGTGACTTTAACACCCCACTTACACCAACAGACAGATCATCCAAACAGAAAATAAATAAGGAAACACAAGCTTTAAATGACATAACAGACCAGATAGATTTAATGTATATTTATAGGGCACTCCATCCAAAAGTGGCAGAATACACTCTCTTCTCAAGTGCACACAGAACATTCTACAGGCTAGATCACATCATGGGTCATAACTCAAGCCTTGGAAAATTTAAGAAAATTGAAATCATTCCAAGCATCTTTTCTGACCACAATGCTATGAGCTTGGAAATCAATTACAGGAAAAAAAACTGTAAAAAACACAAATACATGGAGGCTAAACAGTGTACTACTACATAACCAAGAGATCACTGAAGAAATCAAAGAATAAATAAAAAATACATAGAAACAAATGACAACAAAAACAGGATGACCCAAAACCTATGAAACACAGCAAAAGCAGTTCTAAGAGGGAAGTTTATAGCAATTCAATCTCATTTCAAGAAGCAAGAAAAATCTCAAATAAACAATCTAACCTTATACCTAAAGCAACTGGAGAAAGAAGGACAAAGAAAACCCAAAGTCAGTAGAAGGAATGATATCATAAAGATCAGAGTAGAAATAAATGAAATAGACATGAAGAAAACAATAGCAAAGATCAATACAACTAAAAGTTGGTTCTTTGAGAAGATAAACAAAATTGATAAAACTTTAGCCAGACTCATCAAGAAAAAAAGAGTGGATGCTAATTGATAGAATTAGAAATGAAAAAGGAGAAATCACAACAGACACCACAGAAATACAAAGGATTATAAGAGACTACTACAAACAACTATATGCCAATAAAATGGACAACCACGAAGAAATGCACAAATTCTTAGAAAGGTCCAATTTTCTAAGACTGAACCAGGAAGAATTAGAAATATAAACAGACCAATCACAAGTAATGAAATTGAAACTGTATTAAAAATCTTCAAACAAACAAAAGCCCAGGACCAGATGGCTTCACAGGCGAATTCTATCAAACATTTAGAGAAGAGCTAACAGCAATCCTTCTCAAACTCTTCCAAAAAATTGAAGAGGGAGGAACACTCCCAAATTCGTTCTATGAAGCCACCATCACCCTCATAGCAAAACCAGACAAAGATATTACAAAAAAAGAAAATTACAGACCAATATCACTGATGAACATAGATGCAAAAATTCTCAACAAAATACTAGCAAACAGAATCCAACAACACATTAAAAGGATCATACACCATGATCAAGGGGGATTTATCCCAGGAATGCAATGATTCTTCAGTATACGCAAATCAACCAATATGATACACCATATTAACAAATTAAGGAATAAAAACCATATGATCACCTCAGTAGATGCAGAAAAAGCTTTTCACACAATTCAACACCAATTTATGATAAAAACTCTCCAGAAAATGGGCATAGAGGGAACCTACCTCAACATAATAAGGGCCATATATGACAAACCCACAGCAAACATCATACTCAGTGATGAAAAACCAAAACCATTTCCACTATGATCAGGAACAGGACAAGGATGTCCACTCTCACAACTCTTATTCAACATAGTTTTGGAAGTCCTAGCCACGGCAATCAGAGAAGAAAAAGAAATAAAAGGAATACAAATTGGAAAAGAAGAAGTAAAACTGTCACTGTTTGCAGATGACATGATACTATGCATAGAAAATCCTAAAGACGCCACCAGAAAACTACTAGAACTAATCAATGAACTTGGTAAGGTTGCAGGATGCAAAACTAATGCACAGAAATCTCTGGCATTCCTATACACTAACAATGAAAAATCAGAAAGAGAAATTAAGGAAACACTCCCATTTACCATTGCAACAGAAAGAATAAAATATTGAGGAATAAACCTACCTATGGAGGCAAAAGACTTGTACTTAGGAAACTATAAAACACTGATGAAAGAAATCAAAGGTGACATAAACAGATGGAGAAATATACCATGTTCTTGGATTGGAAGAATCAATATTGTGAGAATGACTATACTACCCAAAGCAAACTACAGATTCAGTGCAATCCCTATCAAACTACCAATGGCATTTTTCACGTAACTAGAACAAAAAACTTTACAATTCGTATGGAAACACAAAAGACCCCAAATAGCCAAAGCAATTTTGAGAAAGAAAAACGGAGCTGGAGGAATCAGGCTACCTGACTTCAAACTGTACTACAAAGCTACAGTAATCAAGACAATATGATATTGGCACAAAAACAGAAATATAGATCAGTGGTACAGGATAGAAAGCCCAGAGATAAACCCATGCACATATGGTCACCTAATTTATGACAAAGGAGGCAAGAATATACAATGGAGAAAAGACAGCCTCTTCAATAAGTGATGTTGGGGGACTTCCCTGGTGGCACAGTGGTTAAGAATCCGCCTGCCAATGCAGGGGACATGGGTTCGAGCCTTGGTCCGGGAAGATCCCACATGTCACAAAGCAACTAAGCCCATGAGCCACAACTACTGAGCCTGCGCTCTAGAGCCCACGAGCCACAAGTATTGAGCCTGTGTGCCACAACTACTGAAACCCATGCACCTAGAGCCTGTGCTCCACAACAAGACAAGCCACTGCAATGAGAAGCCCGTGCACTGCAATGAAGAGTAGGCCCTGCTTGCCACAACTAGAGAAATCCCGTGCACATAAACGAAGCCCCAATACAGCCAAAAAAAAAAAAAAAAAAAGTGGTGCTGGACAAGCTGTGCAGCTACATGTAGAAGAATGAAATTAGAACACCACCTAACACCACACACAAAAATAAACTCCAAATGGATTAAAGACCTAAATGTAAGAATGGACACTATAAAACTCTTCGAGGAAAATAGGAAAAATACTCGTTGACATAAACCACAGCAAGGTCTTTTTTGACCCACCTCCTAATGAAAATAAAGCCAAAAATAAACAAATGGGAACTAATTAAACTTAAAAGCTTTTGCAGAGCAAAGGAAACCATAAACAAGATGAAAAGACAGCCCTCAGAGTGGGAGAAAATATTTGCAAATAAAGCAACGGACAAAGGATTAATCTCCAAAATATACAAACAGCTCATGGAACACAATATCAAAACAACAACCCAATTAAAAAATGGGCAGAAGACCTAAATAGATATTTCACCAAAGAAGAAATACAGATGGCTAAGAAGCACATGAAAAGATGCTCAGCATCACTAATTATTAGGGAACTGTAAATCAAAACTACAACGAGGTATCAACTCACACTGGTCAGAATGCCCATCATGAAAATCTACAAACAGGACTTCCCTGGTGGAGCAGTGGTTAAAAATCTGCTTGCCAATGCAGGGGACACAGGTTCGATCCCTGGTCCGGGAATATCCCACATGCTGTGGAGCAATCAAGCCTGTGCACCACAACTACCGCACCTGAGCTCTAGAGCCCGTGAACCAAAACTACTGAGTGCACATGTCACAACTACTGAAGCCCGCGCACCTAGAGCCCATGCTCCGCAACAAGAGAAGCCACTGCAATGAGAAGCCCGCACACTACAACAAAGAGTACCCCTTGCTTACCGCAACTAGAGAAAGCCCGCATGCAGCAACGAAGACCAAATGCAGCCAAAAATAAATAAATAAACTTCTTTAAAAAAAAATCTACAAACAATAAATGCTGGAGAGGGTGTGAACCATTTTGCACTGTTGGTGGGAATATAAACTGATACAGCCATTATGGAGAACAGTATGGATGTTCCTTAAAAAACTAAAAACAGAACTACCATATGATCCAGCAGTCCCACTACTGGACATATACCCACAGAAAACCATAATTCAAAGGGACACATGTACCCCAATGTTCACTGCAGCACTATTTACAATAACCAGGACATGGAAACAACCTAAATGTCCAACAATAGATGAATGGATAAAGAAGATGTGCTACATATATACAGTGGAATATTACTCAGCCATAAAGAGGAATGAAATTGGGTCATTTGTAGAGATGTGGATGGACAAAGAGTTTGTCATAGAGAGTGAAGTAAGCCAGGAAGAGAAAAACAAATGTTGTATATTAACACATGTATGTGGAATCTAGAAAAATGGTACAGATGAACCTATTTTTAGGGCAGGAATAGAGACGGAGATGTAGAGAATGGACATGTGGACACAGTGGGGGAAGGGGAGGGTGGGACGAACTGGGAGATTAGGTTTGACATAAATACACTACCAGGTGCAAAACAGATAGCTAGTGGGAACCTGCTGTAAAGCACAGGGAGCTCAGCTCGGTGCTCTGTGATGACCTAGATGTGGAGGAAGGGGGGGACGGAGGTCCAAGAGGGAGGGGATATAGGTATACATATAGCTGATTCACTTCATTGCACAGCAGAAACTAACACAACATTGTAAAGCAATTTTACTCCAATTAAAAAAAAAAAAGAAAAAAGAAACCAATGGGTCAATAATGAAATCAGAGAGGAAATTAAAAAACACCTTGAGACAAATGACTATAAAAACACAACCATACAAAATCTATGGGATGCAGCAAAAGCAGTTCTTAGAGGGAAGTTCACAGTAATAGAGGCCTTCTTCAAAAAACAAGAAAAATATCAAATAAATAACCTAACCTACTATCTAAAAGAATTAGAAAAAGAAGAACAAACAAAACCTAAAGTCAGCAGAAGGAAGGAAATAATAAAGGTCAGAGCAGAAATAAATAAAATAGAGATTAAAAAAACAATAGAGAAAAATCAATAAAGCCAAGAGCTGGCTCTTTGAAAGGGCAAACAAAATCAACAATCCTCTGGCCAGGCTCACCAAGAAGAAAAGAGAGAGGACCCAAATAAACAAAATAAGAAATGAAAGAGGAGAAATAACAACCGATACCACAGAAATAAAAAAAACCATAAGAATACCATAAATAATTATATGCCAACAAATTGGACAACCTAGAAAAAACAGACAAGTTTCTTTTTTTTTTATTCAAACAGAAAGTCACAAAAATTATAATCATCCTCATCAGTTCACTCAGTCCCATGTAATTATTTTTTTTTTCATCTTGATCTTTTGTTAGCACTTTTATGAATTCATCAGTTTTCCATTAGAGTTCTGAAAATGCTTATTCACTCAGTTCAGCAGTATCAGACAAATTTCTAAAAACCTTCAGCCCACCAAAACTGAATTGAGTAGCAGATAATTTGAACACAGCAATCACTAGAAGTAAAACAGAGTCTGTAATTTTAAAAAAAAAATCCCAGCAAACGAAAGTCCAGGGCCAGATGGCTTCACTGGGAAATTCCACCAAACATACAAAGAAGAACTTATACTGATCCTTCTCAAACTCTTCCAAAAGATGGAAGAGGAGGGAGCACTCCCAGTCATTCTATGAAGCCACAATCACCCTGATACCAAAACCAGACAAAAAGAAAATTACAAGCCAGGCCAGTATCTTTGATGAAGACCTAAACAGACATTTCTCCAAAGAAGACAAACAGATGGCCAACAGGCACATGAAAAGATGCTCAACATCACTAATTATTAGAGAAATGCAAATCAAAACTACAATGAGGTATCACCTCACACCAGTTAGAATGGGCATCATCAGAAAATCTACAAACAATAAGTGTTGGAGAGGGTGTAGAGAAAAGGGCACCCTCCTATACTGTTGGTGGGAATGTAAACTGGTGCTGCAACTATGGAAAACAATATCAAGGTTTTTTTTTATGTGGACCATTTTTAAAGTCTTTATTGAATTTGTTACAATATTGCTTCTGTTTTATGTTTTGTTTTTTTGGCCCCAAGGCACGTGGGATATTAGCTCCCTGACCAGGAATCGAACCTGCGCCCCCTGCATTGGAATGCGGTCTTACCACTAGACCACCAGGGAAGTCCCCTGAGATCTTAAAAAACAAAAAATAGAGTTGTCATATGTTCCAGCAATCTCACTCCTGGGCATATATCCGGAGAAAACTATAATTCAAAAATTGGATGCACTCCAATGTTCATAGCAGCACTATATACAGTAGCCAAGACATGGAAGCAGGGGAATTCCCTGGCGGTCCAGTGGTTAAGACTCCATGCTCCCAGTGCACGGGGCACGGGTTCAATTCCTGGTCGGGGATCTAAGATCCTGCATGCCGCAGGGCATGGCCAAAAAAAGCACAAACCCACAAGTGTGAATAAAAAAAAACAGACATGGAAGCAACTTAAATGTACATCTACAGATGAAGGGATAAAGAAGATGTGGTATGTATATACAATGGAATACTACTTAGCCATAAAAAAGAATGAAATAATGCCATTTGCAACAACATGGACGGGCCTAGAGATTATCATACTAAGTGAAACAAGTCAGAAAGAGAAAGACAAATATCACATGGTATCACTTATATGTGGAATCTAAATAAAAAATGATACAAATGAACTTATTTACAAAACAGAAACAGACTCACAAACTTAGAGAACTACTTATGGTTACCAAAGGGGAAAAGGAATGGAGGAGGGATAAGTTGAGAGTTTGGGATTAGCAGATAAAACTAATATATATGAGATAGATACAAGGTCATACTGTCTAGCACAGGGAACTATATTTGATATCCTGCAATAATCCATAATGGAAAGAAATATGAAAAACAATATGTATATACTATACGTATAAACTGAATCACTCTGCTGTACACCAGAAACTAACACAACACTGTATATCAACTATACTTCAATAAACAAATAAATAAATAAATGTTCAAAAGTTGCAAGATATAGATAAAGCAGACCTAGAGGGAAATACATAGCATTAAACATTTATATTATGAAAGAAGAAAGATCAGTGATGTAAACCAGGGGTCAAACTATGGTCTGATGCTCATTTTTGTAAATAGGCTTTTATTTTAATATAGCAACATCTTTCCATTTCCTGTTTGGCTGTTTTCACACTACAAAGGCTGAATTGAGTAGCTGTGGTAGAGACTATCTGGCCCATTAAGCTTAAGATATTTATTCTCTGGCCTTTTACAAAAAGAAGTTTGCTGACCCTGACCTAACTTCTATTTTAAATTTATTTATTTATTTATTTAGGGCTGTGTTGGGTCTTTGCTGCTGAGCATGGGCTTTCTCTAGTTGCGGTTAGCAGGGGCTACTCTTCGTTGTGTTGTGCAGGCTTCTCATTGTGGTGGCTTCTCTTGCTGCGGAACACAGGCTCTAGGTATGCAGGCTTCAGTAGTTGTGGCACGTGGGCTCAAGAGCGCAGGCTCAGTAGCTGTGGCGCACAGGCTTAGTTGTTCTGCGGCATGTGGGATCTTCCTGGACCAGGGCTCGATCCTGTGTCCCTGCATTGGCAGGTGGATTCTTAACTACTGTGCCACCAGGGAAGCCCCTAACTTCTATTTTAGGAAACTAGAAGAAGGAATAGCAAATGATGCAAAAAATAAGCAGAAAAAAGGAATTAAGAGCAGAAATCAATGGAAAAGAAAACAGAAATATAGAGAAAAGTCAATGAAACCAAAAACTAGTTCTTTAAGTAAAATTAATAAACCTTTAATCACGCTGATCAGGAAAAGAAGTTATCACCTATACAAGGAATGAGTGTGGGGTCAGTACAGATCCTACACACATTAAAAGAATAAGGAAATATTATGAAATACATGCCAATAAATTTGAAAAATTAAATGAACCAACTCCTTGAAAGACACAAACTACCAAAACTTGCTCAAGAAGAAACCGATAACATCAATAGCCCTAGGTACTACAGATACTAAATTTGTGGTTAAAAACTTTCTTCCTAAGAAAACAAAAGACCAATAACCCCCAGGAATGTAGACAAAAATCTATAATAAATGTTTAGCAAAGAGAATACAGCAACATCTCTTAAACATCTGGTTCAATAATAGCCAGATTCTTATATCTGCTTCTACATTCAATCTATTGTGATACATATTGTTTTAGTTAAAGTATATAAGGAAAATATGACTTCACACAGACATATAGCTGGAAAATGGAAGAATATTTTAATAGATATTTCAAATAACTCAGTTCTTTGATACCATATTAAAACTCAGCAAATGGTAGTTATTAAAAGATTAGCTGCAATGTGGAAACTGAAAAATGTCAATGAATTTTTCATGCTCTGCTACATGGAAATCCATTGGTCTAATCTGCACCTTGAATGGAATTTTTACCCATGCATAATTTTGTAATAACATGCATTGGTCATCTGAAAAATGATCTTCCAGATGTTGACATATTTTATCATATTTTAAAGACCACATTCATTAGTTTCACCACCAACTTCATCAGAAAACTCTTTACTAGGGAAGTTTTCAGTTTATTGTGACAGATACAAGTTTTCCAAAATTTTGATTTCTGTCTTTAAAGCTCCACTTTTTTCTCCAGTTTTTTTTTTGTTTGTTTTTGTTTTTTTTGGCCGTGCCAGGTGGCACTTGAGATCTTAGCTTCCCAACCAGGGATTGAACCCACACCCCCCTGCATTGGAAGCGCAGAGTCCTAACCTCTGGACCACCAGCGAAGTCTCTTTTTTTCCAGTTTTACTGAGATATAATCGACATACAGCTCTGTATAAGTTTCAGGTGCACAGCATAATGACCTGACTTACATATATTGTGAAATGATTACCATAGTAAGTTTAGTTAATCATCATTCATCCTCTCATACAGATGCAAAATTAAAGAAATAGAAAAAAAACTTTTTTTCCTTGTGACGAGAACTCTTAAGATCTACTCCCTCAACAAATTTCAAATATACCATACAGTAGTGTTAACTACAATCATCATGTTGTACGTTACAACCCCAGTACTTATTTATCTTATAACTGGAAGTTCATTCAATTCCTTCACTCCTTACCCCACACTTCTGGTAACCACAGTCCAATCTCCTTTTCTGTGAATTTTTTTAATTAATTTTTTTATTAAGGTATTGTTGACATGTAACATTATATTAGTTTCAGGTGTACCACATAATGATTTAATATTTGTATTACTGTGAAATGTTCATCACAATAAGACTAGTCAACATCCATCACTGTACATAATTACCAAAAAAGTTCTTTTTCTTGTGATAAGGAATTTTAAGAACTACTCTCTTAGCAACTTTCAATTATGCAATACAGTATTATTAACTATAGCCACCATGTTGTACATTACATCCCCATGACATTTATTTTAAAACTGGAAGTCTGCACCTTTTGATCTACATCATTCATTTCACCCACTCCCCAGCTGCCCACCTCTGGCATTTCAGCAATACACCAATCTCTGTTCTCTGTATCTATGAGCTGTTTGGTTTTGGTTTTGGTTTTTTTAAGATTCCACATATAAGTGAGATCATACAGTATTTGTCTTTATCTGTCTGACTTAATTCACTTGGCATAATGCTCTCAAGGTCCATCCATGTTGTCTCAAATGGCAAGATTTCATTCTTTTTATGGCTGAGTAATATTCCATTCTCTCTGTCTGTGTGTGTGTGTGTGTGTGTGTGTGTGTGTGTGTGTGTGTGTGTGTGTGTGTGTGTGTGTGTGTGTGTGTGTGTGTGTATGACATTTCCTTTATTCATTAATCCATTTATGGACACTCAGGTTGTTTCCATATCTTGGCTATTATAAATAATGCTGCAGTGAACATGGGAGTACATAGTTTTTTGAGGAACCTTCATACTATTTTCCATAGCAGCTGCACCAATTTATATTCCCATCAACAGTGCAGTGTTTTTTATTTTTCCCTTGGATTCCATATGTAAATGAGATCATACAGTATTTGTTCTTTCTCTGAGACTTGACTTCACATAAAGCATCCATGCATGTTATCACAAATGGCAGGATTTCCATCTTTTTAAGGACTGAATAATATTCCATTATATATATATAATATATATAATATATATAAAATATATACCTCACAACTTCCTTATCCATTTACCTGTGAATGGGCACTTAGGTTGTTTCCATTTAAATTTTATTATTAGCAAAAAGTACTGCCGGGCTTCCCTGGTGGCGCAGTGGTTGAGAATCTGCCTGCTAATGCAGGGGACATGGGTTCGAGCCCTGGTCTGGGATGATCCCACATGCTGCGGAGCAACTAAGTCCGTGAGCCACAACTACTGAGCCTGCGCGTCTGGAGCCTGTGCTCCGCAACAAGAGAGGCCACGATAGTGAGAGGCCCGTGCACCGCGATGAAGAGTGGTCCCCGCTTGCCACAATTAGAGAAAGCACTTGTACAGAAACGAAAGACGCAACACAGCAAAAATAAATTAATAAACTCCTACCCCCAACATCTTAAAAAAAAATATTGTCAATTGTTTTCCTTGAAGTGCCATGTTCACATCGTTCATTTATAAGGAAAATGTCTGCCCAATATTAAAATTAGAACAGCCTTAGTTTGTCTGTCAATCATTTAAGTAAAAATAGTGTTTCAAGAAAGGGTAATTTGCTTGTAACTCAAACAACTGAACAAGTGCTCTTCCTCCAGATAACCACTGTACTTCTTTATTATCTAACACAAGTGCTTTATGTATACTCCAAATTTGTCATGCAGAATATTAAAAAAGACAGGTAATCAATGTTCCAGATTTAATAAAACTAATAATCTGTACTGCTTTTCAAGCAGATTTTAAAAAGAAAATGGTTTTTAAAAAAATTGCAAGGCTGAAAAGAAAAAAATTGCATGGCAGTGAGGAATACCACGACTACTTGTACAGTTTGGTGCCACTGCTTCATTGGTGCTAATGCCCAGCAGTGCTACCCACCATTGCTTTTGTATCACCAATGCATGTGCAAACAGAGAGAAAAAGGCGAATAATATCTTAGCATTATTATGAAAGTTTTTTCAACTTGCAGACCCCCTGTACAGGTCTCAAGGGCCCCAGGGGTCCACATACCAAACCTTGACAAACTCTCCTAAATAAATCCTAAATACACCCATAGAAGAATTTTTTTCAATCATTGCTGTTTTATTTTTTGACCGAACCTGAGTTTTTGGTTAAAAGGTATTAAATCTCTTTACATGTCTACTTATAAATCGTTTGGTTTCATTTATGTGATCTTAAGATGTTTAATGCTTCCTTGTATTTGATACAGTAATACTTCCACGTGATATAAAATTTAAACGGTACAAAAGGGCATTCTGTGAAGAGTAAGTCTCTTTCTTTTTTTTTTTTTTGCGGTACGTGGGCCTCTCACTGCTGTGGCCTCTCCCGTTGCGGAGCACAGGCTCCGGATGCGCAGGCTCAGAGGCCATGGCTCACGGGCCCAGCTGCTCCGCGGCATGTGGGATCTTCCCGGACCAGGGCATTAACCCGTGTCCCCTGCATCGGCAGGGGGACTCTCAACCACTGCGCCACCAGGGAAGCCCACTTCATTTACTTTTAAAGGCCTATGACATATATTGACAAAATCCCCTCTAGGAAGGCTGTAGCAGTTTACCTCTCTAACCAGCAATATGAAAATGTCTATTCGCTCATACTTTTTCCAAAAGAGATAGCATTTTAAAAAATGAATTTGTCTTATTGTTTAATTTATATTTCTTTGAATTCTAATTACACTAAACAATTTTTCATTTTCTTAGTGGGCATTTTTTTTTTTTTTTTTTTTGTGACCTACCTCTTTGTGTCTTTGCCCATTTTTCTACTGGGGTACCCATCTTTTTGTTAATAATTTGGAAGAGTTTTTATGATAAGGATAGTAATCCTTTGACTACTAAATGTTAATATTTTTGCCCAGTTAATGTTTTATTTTTACTAAAATGTGACTATGTATCACATAATGTCATAGCTGGTACGGGGTTTAAGAGCATCAGATCAGACCAATACTTTCAATTTATAGATGAGGAAGCTGATGCAAAGCAGTGAAGTGACTTGCCCAGGGCTGGAAGTTAGTGAAAAGGCTTAGATTAAGATCCAGAGTTTCTGACTCTTTCCTGGATGGATGCAAGGATGACATACCTGGATTCAAATGGGTCCTGCTTCTCCAGAGGTCTTACTCTTTTCTTCGTCACTGCCAATTTAGTCAAGTCCACGTACTTTGTCTCTCCATTGCTGTAAGTGAACTCAAGAACACTATTCCATTCCCCTTGTACTCTGCATACAACAGTGTTGGTGATGTTGTGCTTTACTTCACCTGTAACCCTAGAAGCAGGCAGAAAAAAAAAAAGATATGCTCTAGTAAGTAATATTGCTTATTTCTTAGGAATTCTGAAACCCAGAATGTACTTTGTGAATTCTGTTTAAATTAGTTACACATATCACTTCAATTTGTCAGCGCCAAAGTCAGTTACAATTACAAGTCAATTTGTCAGTTACAAAGTCTTTGTAAATCCCTGATAGCTTCCTAGATACTTTTTTCAAATAACATCAATTTAATTTGAGAAAGAATACTAGGAATCAAACTGGAGACTTAGTTACCATAAATGATCACAAAGTGTGGTATTTTATTTTATTTTATTATTATTATTTTTTGCAGTATGCGGGCCTCTCACTGTTGTGGCCTCTCCCATTGCAGAGCACAGGCTCCGGACGCGCAGGCTCTGCGGCCATGGCTCAGGGGCCCAGCCGCTCCGCAGCATGTGGGATCTTCCCGGACCGGGGCACGAACCCGTGTCCCCTGCATCGGCAGGCGGACTCTCAACCACTGCGCCACCAGGGAAGCCCAAAGTGTGGTATTTTAAATGCTTGCTACAAACAACCATTATAATATTAAAACGAGGAATATGAAAAATATTAACATTTCTTTTTTATTACAGTATAAAAATGTTACAACACTACAGTCTATTCAACTATTTTTCAAACTAGTCCTATTTAAAAGTTTAGAGTCCCTATATTTTAAATTCTGGATATACAGATTCTGTATAAAACCACATAAGCTTAATTTTCAATTAAATATAGAAACCAGACAAATCAGTAAGAGGTAGAAAAAAATAAAAGGTACATTAAACATTTGTTAATTCTCTTGACAAAAAGAGCACTGGTATACAAAAATTATCACTATCTACACAAAACTCAGAGAACTCAAGCACTAATGTTGTTGAAAGTTTAATGAAGAGTTATCTGGCTGGATTATCAACAGACAGGATGCAGCTCAAATGAAGGCTGGAATAGAAACAGGTCTAATTATTTTTAATGAAGTACTTTATGTTCACTGTCGGACACAAACAACAACAGGGTCAGATTCGACAGAGGTTCAGAACTCAAAGAATAGTGGGCAAATGTTAGGTTCTGGTCAGTGTGCCAGGGATTATGGTTTATCTGGATTCAAAAGAGAATCCAGGGACTTCCCTGGTAGTCCAGTGGGTAAGACTCCATGCTCTCAATGCAAGGGACCCAGGTTCAATACTTGGTCAGGGAACTAGATCCCACATGCATGCCGCAACTAAGAAGTCCGCATGCCGCAACTAAAACCAGGCTCAGCCAAAATATAAATGAATGAATGAATATTAAAAAAAGCTGGCGGCGGGGGGAATCTAAAGGACCAAAGCCCAGGTTCAGGTGACAGCTCAGGAACCATAAGTAGCATTTACCAGATATAAGCCAAGGGCCTGGGAACCAGAAGGTTGTAGTTGAATTTAGGGAGTCCATAGTTTTTAAACAGGAGAAGTGAATGGGCTACAAATTCAGAGCTCAAGGCAGAGGTGCAGGAGCCAATAAGCAAATGAGCCAGATCTTAGAGATGAAGGTGTACGAGGGTTTGGAACCAAGAGCACACCAAACATCCAAAATTAAACGTTAGGCATAATTGTAGCTCACTGGACAAAAAGAACACCGTGACTACAAGTCTGCTTGATTACAGCAGGAGTGGGAACTCTAGGTTATACCTCAAAGCGTTTGAACTTAAATAACTACACTGCTAAGGGTTTCTGCTTGACTGAATGTTTTTTGTGACATCCATGTTTCCTCTCTGATTCCACTTGCCAACATTGTTTTCTTCCTTGAAAATTTATCTGTAACCAAACATGATATGAAGAGATGACACTGAACACTTAACTCTTCCATCTTCCACACACATATACCCAGAACTATATTCTGCAAACTGAGGAATAATAATTCGTTTCTCACTTGACCTTTCATTTACTGCCACAATCTCTCAAGTTATCATTATCTCCTTCACAAGCCTTTCCACTTAAAAAGTAACAAGCCCTAGGCCCCTGTTCATGCGTGCTGGGTTACACGGGGTCTTTGCTGCTTAGTGCAGCTACACAGCAAGAGCATCGTGACAAGAACTGGGGCAGGGAACAAGAATTGCACATGCTAGAGGCAGGCCATGAGGAACTTGCAAAAGGAACATAAGGAGGAAGAAGGGCCTCGCCTCATTTTGCTTACAACAATTCTTCTTAACAGTCTAATGCAGGGTTAGTGAACTTCTATAAAGGACCAGAAAGTAAATATCTTAGGATTCGTGGGCCAGGCTGTCTCTGTCACAACTTGACTATCTCACTGTAGCAGGAAAGCAATCACAGACAATACGTAAATGAATATCTAAATATCTAAAGCATATAAATCTAGGTCTTGTATCAAATAATGATATGGATGGAATACGCTGCCTTTAAAATACTTACCAAAGAGTTAAATTTTAAGTTGCCATCCTACTCATCTCTGAAGTGAGGATAACTGATAACCAATAAGGCATTTACTGTCTCACTTTCTAAGAACGACATCAAGTTGACTTTTTTTTTTCATATTTACTTATTTATTTGGCTGCGCAAAGTAAGTCTTAGTTGCAACACGCAGGATCTTTGTTGCCGTGTGCAGGATCTTCGTTTCAACATGCAGGATCTAGTTCCCTGACTAGGGATTGAACCTGGGCCCCCTGCATAGGGAGCGTGGAGTCTATCCACTGGACCACCAGGGAAGTCCCCAAGTTGACTTTTTAGATTATCTAGACCCTGTCTCTATAGCTATTTAGAATATCAGAAAATCACTGGATATATTAACTTGGCTTCATATAGAAAAATTTTATTTAAAGATTGAAAATTAAGACTTCAGCTTTGGGTTTTACTGATGTATATGTAAGAAATACCACATGAAGTGAATTACATCTTATGCAGAACTAAAGGCATTGTTCTATTATGTTACTCAATGCCACTACATAAGAATACTTGATACAAATCCCTTCAAAATTTAATACCAGGAAAGTAGTTTGTCTCTCCTGAAAAAAGTGATAGGCGTCCTTTATCAGACAATAAGAAGTATGTTGAGCATCATGTTGCTCTTTTTACTTTAGCAGAAGGGTATTTTTGGGTACAATAATTACCTAATCCCAGGTTCACAGCATTATTGTCCTTTTCCATCACTATGGTTACTATAATAACAGATTTCATTTTTAATTGTCTATTATACATGAGTTTTTCCTAAAAGCCTTATAAATGCTTTCCAAAGATAGGGTCCTGCATTCTAATATTAGACTAAAACCTTAGGCAGAGATTGTCTTTTTACTTTTCTATATCTTCAGTGTGCAGAAAAGTATGCCACTTAGCTGTTAGTTAACATAAATCTTAATGACATTATACTGCTACATATATTTAAAAAATCACCATCCTAAAGTGAGTGTGGAAAATGGGATCAGGAGATGGACAAGGACATGAGGAATAGTTAACTAGGCCTGTTTGGCTCCATCAGAGAGAGTTGTGGAAAATGAGGGAGTAAGGAGAGACAAGTGGAAGATAATATATTTATATCAAATGCAGACAGCAGATAATGTGTCTGCTTGATTGCAGACAGCAGTAGAAAAACTAGGCTATGTCTGAGGAGGGAGGCATGGTTATTAATTAAGACATGAAAGAGTCTTAGTTAAAATATTCTATAAAATTGAAGAAGATATCAAAATAGAGAAGTTCGTTTCAAATATGAATCTTTTAAACAAGAAATTAGGTAAAACCATTGGTCTTAAGGGAAATCAGAGCGGAAAAAATGAGGAAACTTTGGAGTCAACCAAAAGTATACTTCCAAGTAACAAAAAGATCCAATACTTGTGGCCTTGTGGATAGGTAAAAAAGTGTGAAGGGAGAAAAGAAGCCAATTTAAATAAGAAATTCAAAGAAATAAGATGGAAAATACAATGACTGATTACTAACAAACCAAGGATATCTATCTAAAATTATTAGGAGTCTTAAAAAAGTCAAAGTATGAAAACCAAGAGAAAATTTCTATGCAGGATATTTGCAGCAAGGAACCATGGCAACGGTAAGATTTGGGGGATGAATTTTGATTCTCTAAATTAAGGTAGTCCACGGGCTTCCCTGGTGGCGCAGTGGTTGAGAGTCCGCCTGCCGATGCAGGGGACACGGGTTCGTGCCCCGGTCTGGGAAGATCCCACATGCCACGGAGCGGCTGGGCCCGTGAGCCATGGCCGCTGAGCCTGCGTGTCCGGAGCCTGTGCTCTGCAACAGGAGAGGCCACAACAGTGAGAGGCCCGCGTACCGCAAAAAATAAATAAATAAATAAATAAATTAAGGTAGTCCTGGCAATATGATAAATTATAGCTTATATTTATTATTATAATTTAAGGCAAGACAAAGCACTGATTCAGGACAAAGGTTTGGATATTTTGCATTTGACAAAAAAATTAACCTGAGCTCAAAACTATAATCTGAGTTTTTATAAAGGGACATTTGAAACATAATCAAGACTTAAAAATTAATCAGAATAGCTATCATATAGTTGAGCTGTTACAAAATTTGAAGGAAATTCTGAACATGCAAGTGAGGTAACATTATGTGTACTAGATACGAAATAGGTGTTAACTGAAAACTATCAGAAAATTCATATGTAGAAATACAAATGAACGTTATTGTGGGAAAGCCTTTAACAGCCTCTTATTTCCTTCTCAGTAGCAGAGATTTAATAATGGAAAGGAACCCACTGAATCATAATAAATATGGGAAAGTTCCCACTCATGGCTCAACATGTGATAACGCATATGGATAGAATAAATATGGGAAATCCTTAAAAGGGATTTTATCTCTTAATCAACCCAAGAAAGTTCACAGAGGAGAGGAACCTTATGATGAATAATAATGATTTCAAAAAAGTCCACAGTTGTGGACTTCCCTGGTGGCCCAGTGGGTAAGACTCCACGCTCCCAATGCAGGGGGCCAGGGTTTGATCCCTGGTCAGGGAACTAGATCCCACATGCATGCCTCAACTAAGAGTCTGCATGACGCAACGAAGATCCCACATGCCGCAACTAAGACCCGGAGCAGCCAAATAAATAAATAAATAAATAAATAAATATATATATATATATATTTTTTTTTAAAGATGTGATATATATCTTAAAAAAACAGAATATTACTCAGCCATAAAAAGAATGAAATATTGCCATTTGCAACAACATGGATGGACCTAGAGTACATTACGCTTAGTGAAGTAAGTCAGATAGAGAAAGACAAATACTATATGATATCACTTGTATGTGGAATCTAAGAAATAATATAAATGAATGCAAAACAGAAAAAAGACTCACAGATATAGAAAACAAACTTGTAGTTAAAAGGGAGAAGGAAGCGGGGAGGGGCAAATTAGGGGTATGGGATTAACAAACTATTTATACTACATATAAAATAGATAAGCAACAAAGATATATTATATAGCACAGGGAATTATACCCATTATCTTACAATAGCCTATAATGGAATATAATCTGCAAAAATACTGAATTACTATGCTATATAGCTGAAACACAATATTGTAAACCAAATATACTTCAATTAAAAAAAAGAAAAGAAATTCATCAATATCATTGTCAATAAAAAGTGCTGGACTTGAAAAATTTATCACTGTAGTTGTGTCCCCTAAGCATTTGACTCAATTATATACTTTGAAGAATGGTTTCACCAATGCAGGAATGTTACAGGGATATAGATTTCAACTTTAACTTCATATAAATAAGGGGAGTCTGAAAATGGAATAGGCTGCCTCATGCATTATGAGTTCTGTACTAATAATAATGGACCAACACAATGAACAAATCAGTTATTGGGTATGATGCAAAAGGATTTAGACACCTAGCAAATGTTGGTGTTGTGACTTCTAAAGTCCCTTCTAAATGTAAAGTCTGAATCCTGTGATCACTATGGTGAGAGGAGTAAGTAGAAGCACATATAACAAAGTGTGAACCATATTAAAACCTTCTCTAAGGATAAAAGGTGACTATTCTGACAATCTCCAATGATTCTGTTTGGGTGATCTGTAATTTTCTTTTTAATTCTCTGCTTCAGTGTTTTTGAAATCTGTGTTCTTTAAGGCCCATTCAATGCCTGGGAGCCAATAAATCTTTCTTTCCACCTCTAAGATTGTTGAGTACCAGTTGTCCGGTGAAGAAGTAAAATAGCTATATGCACTGAAAGTCTCATACGTGACTGAAGAGAGTGCATTTTGGTATAACCATGTAAGAAAACTGTTTGGCAGTAATAAAGTTAAAGTTTCATTCCCTACAGCCCAGCAATTCCACTCCTAGGTATTTACCAAACAGAAATTCATACATACATTCACAATGTTCTAGCAGCACTATTTGAAATGGCCCCAAATCAACTTCTATACTTTTATATGTATGTTATTCTTCAATAAAAGCTTTGTAGAAAAAGAAAACTATTCCTACTTCAGAACAGACAGAATAGACATCAAAAGCTTAAGGAAAGAGTCAGTATCCTTTTGAGGATCCTATTAGAAAACTTATCTTCATGTAGTTGGGTGATCTGGACGAGTGCTGAAAAGACCAACAAGCCACTAAAGGGGTATAATAACTGGCCGATTCCTAGATGGAATTAGAACAAAGCCACATTCAATACTGGTGCCTAAAGATACTGGCTTCCATCATTGTGCTTCTTGAACTATTTCTTATGATTAGATGTATTTTCATCCTAACTTGTAGCGACACTACCTCTACTGAGGTCTGGATCCAAGTCTGAATCCCTTTAAAGGCAGAAATTGGGCCAGAAGCTACATATCCATTTGTTAGGAGTTCTAGTTTACAAGAGAAGATAGATCTGTCACTATTTTAAAACCAGATCGTGATTTCCAGAATGCCTTCAAAGATCAAATATATTAAACAAAAAATAAACATGAATAAAAATCCAATCCCATTTCACATAAAACAAAGCAGAAAAAGAATAAAGAGTTATAATACAAGATGAAACTGATAGAATAAGAGCCAAGTATCACTAAAATATTCTTACCGGTGCAGTTTGCCACCATAAAATGGCTTAGTATGAAAAGTGATGCTGGCTGAATACCCAGTTTTTGCACAGTTGACACTGACTTTGCCACCCAGTTCTACCCAAGGAACAGTTAAAATTGACCGGGCATATGCACAAGGTAGAGAAAACGTATACTCTTCTCCATGCTCTAGCAGACTGAGGATTCCTGAATGTGAAAACATAAAAGTGGTTAATATCTTTAAAAAAAAAAAAAAAAAAAAAGACAGCTATGAAAAATCCATATTAAGTTCTTCTCCTGCCTGGTAAATGAACATCATAATTTTGCTTAGTTTTCTTTTAGCTTTGGATGAAATTGGCTTCATTTACAATTGTATTTGACAAAAATTCCTGGTAATAGTGAATTGAGGTTACTTTCATTATGACTTTATTACCCCTTTGGGGTTCATGGGACCAGAAAATGTTGCAGTGGAAACTGTTTAAGAGTTCTCTCTAATGCTCCTAAAAGTAAAATAAAACCTTACGTCAGAATTTAAGTCCATGCTATACTGTATCATCATAAGATCTGATCATCAGTTAGTACTAATAATTTAAGCAGTTTTTGGAATAACTAAATATCTAACATTATAGAGTCATAGACCTTAATCTCAGATGGTATGATGGGGGGGCGAGGGCGGGGAGAAAGTGTTCTTCATTCTATTCTAGGCATATTAAGAAAGAAAAAAAGTAATTTTATGATATAAACTAAGGTCCTCATAATAATTTTGTTTGCCAAATTCTGAAGTATTTAAGGTGAAGTTACAAGAGTTAGAAGTGGTAGTTTTCAAACAAATATTATTCTAATGGGGCTTGTTCCATATTAAGTGATGCTATAAAGATGGCTTTAAAAAACATATAAAAAAGGGAATTACAAAAAAAAGGGGAATTACATAAATGAATAATCAATCTATCCTAGATAATTAAGAGACATTAAGGAGACTTGAGCTACATTACTAACCTAAGCTCATTACCTAGTTCACCATAAAAACAAATACCGAACTGAATGTGTACTACTAGTCTGAACTATGATGGCATGTCTCTCTTAATGAATACTCGTTAACTACTGTGTTCTTAATGTTCACAAATAAGGGCAAAAATTATGATAAATATTTTAATATAGTCTATTTTTAGGACAAACAAATAGACTGAGATTCTAAAGTAGTCTACTTTACATAAAGCAACGCCAACTATTAATTTGTATTGCCCTTAACAGTTTTCACAATGGGCAACAATTAACATTGAGCCATTTGAAAAGGAACATGGCTCTGTATCTGATATATTTATATATAATGGGAGCTGTCAGAAGACATACATAATATACTTGGTTATATTTCAAGTATTTAATAATAACTGTTGATTAATTCTAAGTTGGAAAGGATATCACATACTTTTCTAAAAACATTTGGCCTTATAAACTAGATTCATGATCTTTGATTTCTAGGAATATAGTTAACATAAGTAATATTCACTATGGAATTTAACGTCTAATAAATATATAATCAGTTTCTACTGAATGGGAAAATAAGACTAGTTAGGATAACTGAGATTCAAAGTATTCTAAAATCTCATTTATCTGATAATTAAACAGAATTTTCCCCTACTTTTCAATAAAAACATGGCTGCTGACAGAAGCAAAATAAACTGTCAGAAGTTCCATTCTCTGATTTACTTTACTTTCTGTTGAGAGTGTCAATAGCAATTTAATTAAAAAAAGGCAAATCCATGAATATATAACTAGCAAATCAAAAAATAACTATCATATACATCCTTCTCAATGCATGGTTAAGATATTAATGCTTTTCCTCATTTCTTGAGGTATTTCCTTTCTTGGAGTGGGAGAGGCTACTATCACCAGATATTCTCTGTTCCATGAACTGTTAAGAGTAACTGTCCTCGGGGAGAGTGTGTCAAAGAATGAGGGTCTAAATCCGACTATGCCTTAACTTCTATGACCCTGGACACATCCCATCACCTCTAGGCTTCAGGTTTTTCATCTCTAAAGTAAGTAAACTGATTTGTGAAGAGCCTAGGGTTAATGTGATGCAGCTTATAACTGGAGATAACAAACTTTTTTTTAACTAATAAAATATCTTGTAATGTTATAAAAGTTTTGATTAGTTTGAAACATTTGGAAATTGGTAAGACAGCACAACAGGAGTTAAAGATGAGGAAAGCTTAAAAAGGGGATAATATATTTTCTTCAAGGCTAAAATAACACAATTTCAAAATGTTAGGGTCATAAGCTTAATTATGCTATGCTTATACTGTATGTTTATATTTAGAACAAATTTTCCTATGCACAAGAGTGTTCCTTAACATTAAAATGGCAGACCATTATATTTTCATTAACTCTGCAATGATTTCTGTGGAGATATTTCTGTTATTGTTAATTTGTTTTTTTCTATTCTTAGCCAAAAAATATTGTATTTCCTTAAACTGTTTTTTCATAATCAATTGCTGGAGTAGATATAAAGTTTGGCAATATATTTAAAAATATTCTATGAATACCTCCTATGAAATACAAAAGATGTAGATACAGATTTACCTAGAAAATATTTCTTGAGTGCTGTTTATAATAACAAAAACATGTTTTAAAGCACTATTAATAACTTGGGAAAATGAATATTCAGTGCAAAAAAGGAGGACAAAAAACTACATAGAGAGAATCCTAATTTTATAAAACTAAAAGTATGAACATACACACAGAAAAAATACAAAATACTAGCTAAATTTATCTATCTCTGGATGAAGGGATTAGAGATACTTGTATTTTCTCCTTGATACGTCTAAGTTTTCTAAATTTTCTATAATAAAAATAATTTACATTTAAAATCAGAAAAAAAAGTTAAAAAAAAAGAATTTTTATTTGTTGACAGATATGCCCCCTCCCCCCGCCACCAGTATTCTGAAACATACTAGGAGTTGGGGAAAAAAGTAGTACACATAGCAGTTCAAATTTATAACTGATATTTCTCTAGCTTCCCCAAATTTAAGGTTATAGTTTGATATTAAACAATGGAGAATAATTTTTCTACTTACCTTCTCCAACCATTGTCACACCTATCGACATGCCTAAGAATTTGCTCTTAGTCCAGACGTGCACATTTACACACATCTTCCTCTCTGCACATTCTGCATAAAATCCTGAGACTGGAGGATGATGGGAAACTTGCTCAGCAACAAATCTGATTGTGTAACAGTCTGATCCCACCTGGCTCAAAGCCTCCTCTGATGGAGGAGCATGAGTTGTGACAGCCTGGGTGGAAGAGCTGCTAATGACACTGGATGCTACATCGCGTTTTGGTATCCTCCAGGAACAGTGAAACGTTTCTCCAATGATAGGATTGTACGGTTTCTTAGCAATGGCTCCCTTACGGCCTTCATGAAATGAGGTAAGGTAGTATTCAACAAAACGAATCATTCTGTCCTCAGCTGTAGCTCCATTAGAGACGGCTATAAACAGATCTGGATGAGACATAAAGTCTGCATACATTTCCAACAGGGAACGCTTCTCTAGGATAAATGTAGGCAGCACCACCTAAAACAACAACAACAACAACAACAACAAATCAACCAGAGAGAGCAATACAAAAAGACAGTAATTAGTACCTTCAGATAATTGAGGGGCTACTCTTTGTTGCGGTGCGCAGGCTTCTCATTGCAGTGGCTTCTCTTGTGGTGGAGCACAGACTCTAGGCACACGGGCTTCAGTAGTTGTGGCACGTGGGCTCAGCAGTTGTGGCTCACAGGCTCTAGAGCTCAGGCTCAGTAGTTGCAGCACACGGGCTTTGCTGCTCCGCGGCATGTGGGATCTTCCCGGACCAGGGATTAAATCTGTGTCCCCTGCATTAACAGGGGAATTCTTAACCACTGCATCACCAGGGAAGTTCCTATAATATTACTTTTAAAAGAACAAAATAATGGGGAAAATGGCTATTACTTATTCACAACATGCAAGCCAGGACCACAGTTACCTTCTTGGTTGCTGCAGCCCCAGCACCTAGCACAGTGTCTGGAATATAAGAGGGGCTTAATAAACATCTGTTGTATCAGTGTCATTGTTAGACAGGAGGTATATGTGACTGCAGTTTAGTCACCAGGTTCTTTAATGTTGCTCAAAAAGTACCATCCTTTTAAATGTTATATGGCTGTTCATAATTTGTGATCAGTTAATGCTAATGATTTTATATATAAATACAATACATATGTATTTCTTCAATTAACAATGCACAAATGCGGGGAAACGATATTAAATTCATTATTCATGTCGAGAGACTTTACCATCTGTATTATTATCACAGAACATTCTTTTCAAACGTTCTTATGCCTTACAAACCTAAATCTACTAAGGGACAGCAAATATCATAATAACCAAATAAACTCCTTACCTGACTGCTCATTTTAACCTATCTTACAACTAATAGTCTTTTCTGAACCACTAATATAAAAAATATTTCTAGAATAAAAATGATACCTGGGCTTCCCTGGTGGCGTCCGCCTGCCGATGCAGGGGACACGGGTTCGTGCCCCAGTCTGGGAAGATCCCACATGCCGCGGAGCAGCTGGGCCCATGAGCCATGGCCGCTGAGCCCACGTGTCCGGAGCCTGTGCTCCGCAACGGGAGAGGCCACAACAGTGAGAAGCCCGCGTACCGCAAAAAAAAAAAGAAAAAAAAAAAAGATACCCAGTTGAATACTAAGGTTAGATGAAAGATGAATGTTTAAATGGGTTTCTTTATTCCTAAAATGTCTGCTTCTTAGTAGGCTATTAATTCAATCAATTTACTTAAAAACCCTCCTATAATTACTATAAGTCTAAAGAAAGAAATGTGTTTTTGATTTTGAAATGCTTCAAAGTGAATGCTAAAGGAAAAATGCTTTCTATATTTAAGTTGCATTTTCAGGTGAGTAACTCACTGGAATCAAACAACCTTTTAATTTACACTTCCACTACCTTCAAAAACCTCAATTTGAAATATACCTCGTGAAGTCAATTTTGAAATCCCACACTAATGCAAAGTAGTGTCAATAGTAACTCAAAGTATGTAATTCCACAGTAGTAAATGTTTGACATACATAGGTTTTGAACCTTACTGGCTTTTTAAATCAATGTCATGGATTAATTGTTAAAACAAATTAAGGCACACTAATTAGATAAACTGGGAATGGAGAAGATGGGCCTAAAAACTATAGATCAGTGCTTCTCAAACTTTGATGTATATATACCTATTACTGAAATGAAGATTCTGGTTCTCTAACTTTGAGATTGGGGGCCGCGATTATGCGTTTCTAACAAGTTCTCAGGTGATGGTGATGCTACTGATCTTCAGACCACACTTTTTTCTTCTTTCAGTTTTATTAAGGCATAATTGACAAATAAAACTGTAAGATATTTAAAGTGTACACTGTAGTGATTTGATATACACATATATAGTGAAAGGGCTCTCACTATCAAATTAATTCAGGCCACACTTTTAAAGTAGCAAGGCTGTAGACCAGGGGTTTGCAAACTATGGCCTTTGGGCCAAATCTGGCATCCTGTTTGTGTAAATAAACTTTTGCTGAAATACATCCATGCCCATCCAACATATTATCTATGGCTGCTTTCACACTACAAAGGCTGAGTTGAGTACTGCTGATCCTTAAACAATATGGGTTTGAACTGCAGGTCCACTTATACATGGATTTTTTCCAATAAACATACAAAAATATACATGTAGAACATCATGTGCAAGACTTGTATTGAAGTGGATAGTCTATTCTTACACAGGCTTAAGGTGAGTAATATGTAATATAAAATGAATAATATGTTAGTTTTCTTACTGTTTTATAACCTCGTTTTCTTACTGTTTTATAACCTCGCTCTCAAAGAATTACATTAAAGTACCATACCTCTCGCACAATGAGAGAAGAACTGTGTATTATCACAGGTATGTGGGTTTTTTTAAAAATGTAACAATGTTTCCAATATTGTTTCATGAATATGACTGCAATACTGTATGTCATAAAAATTTTATGACAATTCATTCATTAGTGTATAGGCTAGGCTACCATGAAGCTGATTACACTAGGCTACCATAAAGCAATCATATTGCTGCTTCTTCATTATCAATGCATGAATCATTATATCTGTAAAAAAATTTTTTTCACATTATCTTTTCATTTCTGATGTCTAGTATATACTAGTAATACATATACATAGAAACAAAATTTGCATTAATTGAGTGTTTATGTTATTGGTAAGGCTTCCAGTCAACAACAGATTATTAGTAGTTAAGTTTTGGGGGAGTCAAGAATTATATGCGGATTTTCAACTACATGGGGGGTTGGCGCCCCTAACCCCTACATTGTTCAAGAGTCAAGTGTAGTTCCAACAGAGATCTATGTCCACATAGCTAAAAATATCTACTATCTGGTCCTTTACAGAAAATGTTTGCTGATCTCTGTTATAGATTAATACCCAAAATGCACTATCCAAAATGGGAAGTAAGAATAAAGTAGAAGTATCAATGACTTTAATGGTTTTGTGGGATTATATCCTTTTCTTTAGATTTTCCAATTCTGTATCCCAATGGATCCCTTTTATTTTGTACAGAAACAAGACTATAGGTCTTTATTTGCCATGTGACTTAATGCTGCACAAAAACCCTATCACATTTTTAATGAAAATAAATGCTGATCAAGCAACTAAGAAGCCAACTCATAAAGATTAAAAAGCCCTGACAACATTAACAATCATAGGTATAGTCCTAATCTAATGACCTCCTTAGACTGTTTATCCCATTACTTACTCTGGTTAAGTCCATGCCCAGCTTGAGCTGTGATAAGAGATGTAGAATAACACTGCGTTGCTCTTCCACAGCTCCCAGGTCATCCTCCTTGTTGTCACAAGTATCCTCCACCTCATCATCTGCATTTATTTCTTCAGGTTCCTTGATGCAAAATAAAGCAAAAGTCTGTTGTTACTAGTGCTTATTGAGAGAGTGGCATGGACATATACACACTACCAAACGTAAAATAGATAGCTAGTGGGAAGCAGCCACATAGCACAGGGAGATCAGCTCGGTGGTTTGTGACCACCTGGATGGGTGGGTTAGGGAGGGTGGAAGGGAGGGACACGCAAGAGGGAAGGGATATGGGAACATATGTATATGTATAACTGATTCACTTTGTTATAAAGCAGAAACTAACACACCATTGTAAAGCAATTATACTCCAATAAAGATGTTAAAAAAAAAGAATAAAAGTATAAACATCAGATGAAAACATTTATATTGGGCCTAAATGAATCTGAGAACAGACAAAAATCTTTCTGAAAATACAACTTCCATCACTTGGCCATGGAACAGATTTCCTTCAATGAACCCGTTATCACTGACATTGAACATATTGTGGTTTTGTCATAAATATCACACATAAAACACACAATATTTTGTGAAAACAGGATTTTTCAGAAAGAGTGAAAATGTCTCACCTGAAACTTAGGCTTTGCAGGCTTTGACTACCTGCCAGGGGACCCTACCACTACCTATAATTTAAAATGTTCTGAGAATTAAACATTTGCCCTATTTTTAAGCTAACACTATAAAAGTAAAATTTTAAAGTGACTATATATGTCAAGTCTAACTTCTGTAATCTATATTTAGATATTCACGCATCCTTGGAGTTGTCAGGAAGAAACTTTGGGGATGAAGAGAATTCTAGGTGCAGGTACAGAAAACTTGTAGTTGTTTATGCAGTCTTAATGCCACACAATGTTCTCTGCATAGTTCTTCAATCAATAAAACAACCCCTTGAAAAACCAAAAATGTTTACTCTCATCTCAATAGGGTCTTCGCTCCAAATAACTGGTTAAGAGAAACCTAATTTCTTATTTCTATTTAAGCAACAAATAAAAGTTTCAAATCCCAAGATTCTATAATCTTATCAGATGTCACTTTCCGGGCTTCCCTGGTGGCGCAGTGGTTGAGAGTCCGCCTGCCGATGCAGGGGACGCGGGTTCGTGCCCTGGTCCGGGAGGATCCCACATGCCATGGAGCGGCTGGGCCCGTGAGCCATGGCCGCTGAGCCTGCGCATCCAGAGCCTGTGCTCTGCGGCAGGAGAGGCTACAGAGGTGAGAGGCCCACGTACCACAAAAAAAAAAAAGATGTCACTTTGCATGTTTATGTGGGGATGGTGTCCCATCTCGCTGTGGTACCTCTTTTCATTACCTTTGTGCAAGACAGACTTCATGAGTATATTATCTTTGGTATTGTATTAAATTTTAAGTTATGAGGATTTTAAAAAGAAAATGATTCTGCTAATAATGTCTCTGCCTTTAACTTTCTCTTCCCATAACCAAATCCTGTCAAACAAGAAGCCCATCTGTTCTATGTAGCTAGGCAAAGAAAACCAATCCTAATCAGGTATAAAATCAAGAACTTAATGTTCTCAAAATATTAAAAACAAAATACAAAACTTGGTGACACAGTTAAAGAATAATGGGTTTCTGGTTATTCTTTTGCCTTTGTTTTTCTCCTTTTTCTTCTCTCTCCTTCGAACAAAGAAATCTTTACTAGCTCAAATTCTGATAAATCAATTAATGATCTAGTTCATTTCTTCAGAGACCAAACACAACAATTGTGTATATCAGAATTATTTCTGTTTTTATGACCTTGAGGAAAGATCCCAAAGGCAAGTTTTTCAATTCCCCTTTTCAATGGCTAGTAAGTAGGTCAGGAACTATTTCCTGTTTTCTACCCTAAGTCAGATGCACAATATAGTTTAAGTATACCAGTGAATGTTTATTCATTATGAAACAGGGGAAAACCTGAGCATCCCTCTTTATATATATGAATTCCAAATATAACAATTTTTCATTTGAGAAATGTTGAGGGGAAAAAAACTAACAGATCTTAATTAAATAATGTTCTCCAACCTTCTGAAAGTACCATTATATTTGAGGTCAGAACCTAGGACACAGATTAATAATGCAAATACAGCCTTAAATATTATTATACACAAAGTTTACTTTGTGGTTTCCTCTAATGAAAATAATATTAAACTAAAGAGATAAAATATAATCTGGTATGGGGATGTATGTATACGTATAGCTGATTCACTTTGTTAAAAAGCAGAAACTAACACACCATTGTAAAGCAATTATACTCCAATAAAGATGTTTAAAAAAAATCTGGTAGAAAAACTAAAAGAATACAGTTTTTGTTGTTTTTATAAAGATAGTCAAACCACTTACTAAAATAGAAAAAAAAGGAATTCTATTCACGATTAAATACTGATTCTAAAGCATGATGTGAATGGAAGAATTTGGAAGCTCTTTTCTTTTTGAAATGGCCCTTCTTGGAGATTGTCATGCCTTTCTTAAAGAAAAGCTTAATAAGGTAGGGCTTCCCTGCTGGTGCAGTGGTTAAGAATCCGCCTGCCAATGCAGGGGACACAGGTTCAAGCCCTGATCTGGGAAGATCCCACATGCTGCAAAGCAACTAAGCCCGTGTGCCACAACTACTGAGCCTGCGCTCTAGAGCCTGCGAGCCACAACTACTGAGCCCACGTGCCACAACTACTGAAGCCCGCTCCTAGAGCCTGTGCTCCACAACAAAAGAAGCCACCGCAATGAGAAACCTGCGCACCACAACAAAGAGTAGCCCCCGCTCACCACGACTATAGAAAGCCCATGTGCAGCAATGAAGACCCAATGCAGCCAAAAATAAATATTTTTAAAAATAAGGAAAGCTTAAGGTTAAAAAAAAAAGCATTACAAAAATTCAAATAAACATGCTCAAACATATAAAATCCCTAAAAACCCAGAATGGTTAGCAAATACAGTGGCAAGGCCTGTTGAATTTCTAGGAATTCATACTATTTGGAGATTGCATGGCAGAGGGAAACCCCAATATTCTGCAAAACTCATACTAATCCCATTTTTTTGTCTTCCTGATTTCTGACTTGGACACTAAGGAACTGTGAGCTTCATTCTAGCCTCACTGCGGTTTACCTCCTCTATCACTTGACAGCAAAATTTCCACTACTGTAATGTATCTTTCGAGCTTGCATTGACACTCATATTCCAAAGAAGGCATATGTGAAATTTTTGAAAAATTCAGGTCTTTTCTGGTATGCTTGAGTGGAGTCTAATGTCTTTTGTAATTTAAAAAATAAAAAAATCTATGCACTTATTTTTTTCTATTTGCACTAGGTCACACACTTGGTCTACTCAACATTTCAAAAGATTTGGAAATTCAACGATCCTCTCCTCCCCACCTCTGTGCCCCATCTCTAACATATGCCTCTATCCTGACCTCCAACATGCTTTGTACTCTCATTTAGAAGTATGAAAATGTTGGAGTGTATGACCTATAGTTTATAACTTTTCACTTGTAAATTGTATCTCTAGTCCTGATCTCTCTCCAAAGCTTTGGTTACATCATTTCCAGTTGCTTTTCATATACATTAACAATCATATGTCCTCTTCTTAAATAAAATTCAACATGTTCATAAACCATACTAAACCTTTTCTTTCAAAAAGCTCTTTCTTCCTAATTTTGCTAGCTTTGCGAATGGCACCACAATTTTAATCATTTAGTCTCAAAAACTTGGAGTCATCTTTGATCCAACCCTATATCCAGTCAATCACAAGCTCAATTGATTTTTTGTTTGAAATGCACATTACCTATTCATTTGTCTTCATTTCTACTTCCATAGCTTTCTATCCACACTTTAATTCCAAGTCATATCATACAACAATCTTTTTAAACATATCGCATCCCTCCCCATGCTCATGATCTCATTATGTATCACATTAAGACTAAATTCTTCTGCATGAGTTTTATGTTCCTTGGGGGCACAGTTTACACTGTATTCTATGGAGCAGTGCTCAGGGGATTATCATTCCACATAGCATGCAACATGAATGGTCATCTGGATTTGTAAAATCCAACAACCCTGGGGTCATTTTCCATAAACCAGGTACTCTGCTAAATTTATTTTATCTAAATAACAAACTTATAAGGTATTACTACCCCTGCTTTACAGATGAGGAAGCTAAGCATGGTTAATCAATTGGCCCACATGTTAGTAAATGACAGGACCTGGGTTCAAAATCATCAGGCAAGCCTTTTCTGCAATAAGTATACATATCTTAGTATCCCTGCTTGTGTTACTCCCCCATCTTGAGATTCCCTTACTACTATTCTTCTCTTCAAACCCTGTCTCCTTTCAAAGCCCAGTTTCAATTCCACTTTCTCTCCAAAGCATTCCTCATCTACTCGACTTATATACCTCTCTTCTTTCCCTGAATGCCCATATCCCAAGAATCTAAGTGATATCTATTAAGATGAAAAAAAATAAAAAATACTGCTTTATGTTATCATCTCATTGTTTCAGTATATAAATAGATTTTAAGTCTCTTCAGTGAAAGAACTGTCTTCTATTTTTGTGTCTCCTCTAATTCTTAATGTTGGACTTGTCACATATTAGCTAACTTAATGAATACTTACTAACTTCTTGACTCCACAGATTAATTAGTCAAAAAGCTATAGGAAAAAAAGGAACTTTTTTCTTTCTTCTCCCCCACCCACCCTATACTGCCACTGCCTGCCTCACTGAGTCAAGACCTTTGCCAGCTTTGGAAGTCCCTGTGTCATATGTTTCTCTTAAGAAGTAATTTGCTGTTATAAAAATAACCATAAACCGTGCATGACTCTTGACTCAGTAATTCTAGTTCGGAATATAACCTAAAGAAATAATCCAAATAAAGGGGAGAAAAAAAAAAATAAAGCAGTAGACAAAATGATAGAGCACTATTTATAAGAACTAAAAATAACAAACAACCTAGACATTCAATAGCCTACTTCAACCTAAAAATTTTTATTATATAGGCCAGAATAACATGTAAGAATACTTATGAGAAGTAGCAAGTAAAAAGAGCTTAAAACAAAACTATCTATGTAATTATGATAACCATAAATAAAACAGATGTAAACTCAAAAGGCAAAAAACCAGGATGATTTGTTACAGTGGTGGAACTATGAATAGAAGAAAACACTGTTTAGCTTCTGAGAAATGTGGACTTAATATTACTTTACAAAAATATTAAACCCTAAGACTGTGTGCTATTTTAAGTAGACTAACACTTTAAAAAATTGGTTTGGTAAAGTGCTTACTATCAACAAAACCTTAATGTTAAACTTTTAAACTTATGAACTTAATAGTAAACACCTAGTAAATAATGTTAAATTAAGAAATGTAAGAGATAAATATCATGCAAATAATTTTCTATTAGAAAAGCGATTTTCCAGAAAAAGAAAAACATGCAAATTTCATTTTTTAAATACATTTATACGAAGCAAAAGTAAACTAAAACTAAAAAGGCCACATAATTTAACCTGGAAAACTATGTACAAATTTTACACAATAGACCCCTTCCAAAGCCAGTGCAGTTTAAAGTAGAACAACGTCTAGAGTATGCTCTCATTATGTTGATTCGCATGTCCTGACAATGAAAAGATGCTTTTCAGTGATTCCTAATTTTTACTCCAAAACTCTATGTTCATATTACCTTACCCTTGCTAATAGTCCAGATTCTGCAACGCACTGCTCTTCTGGGACTGCCACTGGCTTACTCTGCTCAGTTGCAAAGGGCTGGTCAGCTCCATTTTTATAGTGGTTTGATAAAGGTATCTTTGGTTCTAACCACTCGATTGTCGTTCCTGATGAAGTAAGAGAAAACTTTCGCTGAAACTTGCTCATAATCTGGAAAGTTCAGCAAATGTGGATTTTATTAAACAATTTTCTTTTGAGCCTACAAGACTAAAAGCAATTCAACCTGTTAAGAGACTCTGCAAGACAGTGACTTGTAGCTCATTAGCATGAGCATCACGATTGGGTATTTTACAACACAGCAACCTGCAACTTGAAATCAGATACCATTTAAATGAATCAACCCTGAATAGGACTAAACTCACTTCTTATGCAAATCTATGAATCATAAAGTGTATTCCTACCCTAACAATTGATTTGCTGGCCTTTCTGCATGAACCCTGTCCCTCTAGTATGAGTATGCAGTTAGGCTAAAGGAAGTCACAATTACAGGAGGAACCTGGGACTGTGAAACAATAAAATCTGCTTCAATTTGGGGTTGAACCTTATTCTCAGTAGCAATTTTCTAACTAATCAAGATCTTGATCTAATCTAAGAATTGCAAATACATGTCCATTATGTCTTTTCCAATCATATAAAAAAGCTCCATATACTTTTAAACTGAAAGGCTCTCCTACTGAATAAATAATAGCTGACCTAGTGAAAGATAGTGGTCACATTTAGAGACCTGTCATCTTCTCAATTAATGACTCAATGTCTCTTATTACCCTCAACTAGTTTAACAAAGTGGATTCTATGCCTAATCAATAATGGAAAATGTTCCATTTGATTTCAGAGGCTGATCTAGGTTTCACAGGAAACTTGGTTATATAGTGCTACATTAAGGGATGCTCAGACTACCACAGCAGAAACTAAAAGGAGTATGGAATTTACTTAGTCTATAACAAAATCCCAGACTTGAGTAGAGGAATTAATTACAAAGTACCTATCAGGCTACCAGAGCATCTTGCCTTGCCACTCAGTTCAGTTTCACTTGGCACTGGCGGTGGGGGGGGGGGTGGAATTCATAATTAGGGGAATGCCCTCATGGGGTCTCTTTCAAAATTCCAAAGAAATGAAACCACTTTGTTCCTACCTTGAAATGTTTATTTTTAATATCAATATCTAGATTTCCTTACTTCTCGAAATAAAATGCACACAAACACTAGACTTAAGAGATCTGTTTTAAGAGATCACTCAACTGATAAACCATAACAAAACTCTTAATCAAACCAATCATTTGGTCTCAGGACCCTTCTACATCAATAATCACTGCTGTGCTTTTGTATAATATACAATAAGACCTCATGCGACTAAACACTAATTTTTATTCAGATTTCATTTCTTGGATCATTTCAAAATTTGAGTGTGAAGGTAATTCAGTTTTTTTTCTTCACAGTTTTATCTTCATTCTCAACTGACAAGAATAAATTTCTACCTACTTAATTTGGAAAATATGACAATTTATGGTGAGAAATACCAGTATTAGTTAATTCTCTCAAATACTCATAAATCTGTGCTCCAAAAAATAGTGATATGGGAGAATACCTTTTACTTCAAACACTTCTATAAAGTTTACAGTGTGTTTCACACTTTTAATTAAAAAAATACAAATTTATATTGGGCATGCTTCATTAATCACAAAGCAATCATTTAAAAAATAAGACTATTAATTTAAACTACACAAATGAAATTCTAAGAATTTTTAAAATTACACAGTACTTAATTAATCAAGTATTTATTTTTTTAACTGAAGTATAGTTGATTTACAATATTATATTAGTTTCAGGTGTACAGCATAGTGATTCAGTATTTTTATAGCTTATACTCCATTAAGAGTCATTATAAGATAATGGCTATAATTCCCTGTGCTATACAATATATCCTTGTTGGTTATCTATTTTACAAACACCTATCTTCAAACAACTATGAGGTAAAACAAAAATTAAAAAGAAAGAAGGAAAACCCTGGTGGGGAATGTACTAATATATTCACGGGGGCAACTTCTGCTTGGTAAGATAACATATGATTTTTCTTTCAATTGCATGGTAGTTTCTAAATTTTTTTATAATGAGTGCTTTATAACAGGAGAAAATTTATATTGGACTACTTAGAATTCCTCTAAGACAACAGTCCATGCTCACAATGCACAATTTAGGCTTTTCTATCTCTTTGGAATGCCCTCTCCCCACCTCCCACTCCTGAACTAATTGGTTTTCTTAGCTTTTCTGTGCCTTTCCCAGACTTTTTTTCTACCAGAAGTATTAGTCCATTCACATGTTCTCCCACAGTACTTTGTTCCCATTGTAAGTGGCACTTTACATATTATAGTTAGCTATTTACATGTTTCTTCCCCAAGTGGACCATGAGTTCCTTAAGTGGAACATACATAACTTATTGGCCTCTGTAATACTGCCCTGACCTATATCTACAATTGCCATTAGCTTGTTATTGTTAGCTTGAAATATTGAATTTAGGCACACATGAGGATGGGATTCATACCCTATCCATATCAAGATCTGACTTGGTAAACTTTTTCCTGCACAAAGTCTCAACATCTTCCTAAAATATCTTTCTTCCACAAGCAAGCGGAGTTCCTTGGATAAGAAAACAATGAGTATTGGGAAATACTAAGTTACTACTATTAATACAATGTGATGGGAGTGGGGGAGTTGGGGAGATGTTAAAAGGGTACAAACCTGCAACTAGAAGATGAATAAGTCCTGGAGATCTAATGCACAGCACAGAGAATGTAGTCAACAATACTATATTAAATATTTCAAAGCTGCTAAGAGACTAGATCCTAAATGTTCTCACTACAAAAAAGAAATAACAGGAAATTCCCTGGTGGTCCAGTGGTTAGAACTTGGCACTTTTACTGACCAGTCCTGGGAAACTAAGGTCCCGCAAGCTTCACAACACGGCCAAGGAAAAAAAGGAAGAAATAAATAACAATTATGCGATGTGATTGAGGCATTAGCTAACACTTTGGTGGTACACAAATATATAAATGTATTAAATCAACATTTTAAACTTACACAATGTTATATGTCAATTATATCTCAATTTTTTAAATGATGAGCTTATTCATCTCATTTAATAGAAAAACTCATTTTTTGTTATCCCATGCAATAACATTCTTTTCCCCAGTAAGTTAATTTCAACAAATAGGTGCTCTCAAATACTAGATGTACATCTTATTTTTCAAACTGAAAGGTGACTGACTTTATTTTTAAAAATTATTTATTTATTTTTGGCTGCATTGGGTCTTCGTTGCTGTGCGCAGGCTTCTCATTGCGGTGGTTTCTCTTGTTGCAGAGCATGGGCTCTAGGCGTGCGGGCTTCAGTAGTTGTGTCTCACAGGCTCTAGAGCGCAGGCTCAGTAGTTGTGGCACACGGGCTTAGTTGCTCCGCGGCATGTGGGATCTTCCTGGACCAGGGCTTGAACCCGTGTCCCCTGCATTGGCAGGTGGATTCTTAACCACTGTGCCACTGGGGAAGTTCTAGACTTTAATATATATATATATCTCAATATGGAAATAATGAATAGTGGACTAAAGCAAAACTCAAGGAATCATTCCAACGTTTCTACTTTGATCGTCGAGAGAGAGTGATGCCACCAACTTTAACAGAAATACAGAAGATGTGAGTTTTGAGTTCAGTTTTTGACATGTTGACTTTGAGGTTTCTAAAGGGATATGTAATTATATGAGACCTAAAATGGTTTTAGATTTGAAAAAGAACACAGTTAAAAGGACTTTGTATAACATTAGTCTGATAATTAAAAACCCAAGAGGCTTGCTGGTTTTCTATTCGTTTCGTTTTGATTAAGATTTTCTGGAGTAGAATTACAAAGGATACAGTTGGTCCTTTCCATGTTTTGACCTGCAATGTTAAGTCCTACCTTTAAGCAATAACTTACCTGAAGGCAATGAGCCCTTCTGATGTGATGCATGCTGCAACTGGAGAATATGAAAGCAGTCGTTTAAGCAGTTCATAGTTGCCATGGAAGTAGCCTTGAGCATTAAGAGATCCTGGTCCAAGGAACTAAAATGGCCAGAAGCAGGAAGGCATTCAATTCCTCTAATTAAGTCTCTTTGTTGTCCTTCAGCATGAGACATCATCTAAGGAAAACAACAATTCTGTGTGTCCCACTCAATTTCTGTGCAACATGTATACGTACAGTTGCCATTTTAATAACAATATTCTGTATAACATGTAAACATACAGTTGCCATTTTTAGGGCACATTAGGCCTAGAAATCTATTTTCAATTTGTTTGGCTATTCTCAATAAGCATTTAATAGTGCTTCTCAAAAGACGGTAACTTGTTGGTAGCTACACTTTTTCTTTGGCAGAAACAAAGATCAAAAGACTTCCACCTTTATATAAATTTCTTTAACAGTATACATTTATATAAGTCATCAGAAAGAACATTCCAGATCATTTTTCATAGCAGCATTAGATATTTCACTCCAAAGTAAAAATAATTCCCAGTCTGGGCTCTCAACCACTTTATTCATAGCACATCTGGACAGGCTCAATTTGAACCTACAGTGAAATCATGATGGTTTACATGCTTCTGCTTTCCCAGTCTAACTTTCTGGTCCCATTAGGTTGATTTTAAGCAAATACTGGATATAAGCTTTTCAAGTTAAAAGAGTTCAATACGTTTTTTGATTAGGAGGCCTTTCTATACAGTTCCTAACAGAGTCAGTGGAATAACGACGACGATGAGCAACCCAATTTTTAAAAATGAAAACTGAATTTAGGGGCTTCCCTGGTGGTCCAGTGGTTACGATTCCATGCTCCCACTGCAGGGGGTTCAGGTTTGATCCCTGGTGGGGGAACTAAGATCCCGCATGCTGCCACATAGTGCGGCAAAACAAACAAACAAACAGACAAAACCCCGGAATTTATTATGCTTAATTATTTTCAATTGTGAGCAGAAGGTTCTCAGATTGTCCACCCTTTGGAAATTATTTTAACTCACAAAGAAACTCTGTAGTGGACAGACTCCTTTAGATTTCAGAGACTCTGTTCCAGACAAATTTTAATACAGTTCATTGGAGGGCTAGTGAAAGAGAGATGCGAAATGATCCTACCAAGCAAATTAAGTGTGTCATACATGAAATAGCCCCTGAAAACACATGCGTAATACTGGATCAAACAGTCACCCTTACCAGAAAAAAGGGTTGTTAAATGAAAAGTGTGGGTATGAAGGTATCTATACAGATCTTCCTCCACTTACAATGGCATTACACCCCAATAAACCCATTATTAAGTTGAAAATATCATAAGTTGAAAATATCTTAAGTCAAAAATACATTTAATACACTTAACCTACAGAACATCATAGCTTAGCCTAGCCTAGCCTACCTTAAGTATGCTCAGAACTTTTACATTAGTCTACAATTGGGCAAAATCATCTAACATAAAGCCTATTTTATAATAAAGTCTTCAATATCTCATTTAATTTATTGACTATTGTGCTGAAAGTGAAAAACGAATGGCTGTATGGGTACAGGAAGGTTACAAGTGTATTAGTTATTTACCCTCATGATCACGTGGCTGATTGAGAGCTGTGGCTTGCTGCCTAGCATCAGGAGATAATATCGTACCACACATCACTAGCCCAAGAAAAGATCAAAATTCAAAATTCAAAGACCAGTTTCTACCGAATGTGCATCACTTTCACACCATTGTAAAGTCAAAAAATCGTACGTTGAACTATTGTAAGTTGGGGACTGTTTGTGTGTGTATAAATGTTTTTGTATATAAATGCTAGGACTAACTCCCAATAATCCAAAATTATGAATAAGTACAAACACTTTGGGAAACAGTTTGGTAATATCTACTAGAGTTAAATATATAGAGCTAAATAAATATAATCCATGATCCAACATTCTTAGTTACATAACCAACAGATATGTATGTATATATGTTCATCAACTCAAATGTCTATCAACACTGGAATGAATTAAAAATATTAAAGTATATCCATATAATAAATACCGTGCAGCAGTGAAAAGAAAGGAACTGCTACACTCAATACGTAAGAAAATCTCCAACATATGCTGACTAAAAAGAAGCCATACCGAAAGGAGCACATACTTTTTTTCATCTTTTTTTTCATCTTTATTTTTCATCTTCATCACATATTGGAGTACAACTGCCTTACAATGGTGTGCTAGTTTCTGCTTTATAACAAAGTGAATCAGCTATACATATACATATGTTCCCATATCTCTTCCCTCTTGCGTCTCCCTTCCTCCCACCCTCCCTATCCCACCCCTCCAGGCGGTCACAAAGCACCGAGGTGATCTCCCTGTGCCATGAGGAGCACATACGTTTTGATTCCAGTTTTAGAAATTACAAAAACGGGCAAAATAAATCTATGGTATTAGAAGTCAGGATAGTGAGGAGGGTGTAGTGATGGAGAGGCATGAGAGGGTCTTCTAGGATGTTGGTAATATTTAATTTTTTGATCCAGGAGGTAGTTACATGAAAATTACAAGATGCACACTTGTGTGTCAGGTTCTTTTATACATGGATACATGCTTAGAAGGTTAATTAAGAACTGGGATGAAGACCAAGGGAAGGGGGTCAAACAGATCCATTAGGTTTACCTCTGGTCTAATGAAGAGAACTTCTATGGCTAATTAAACAGAGCAGAAAGCCAGATAAGAAACTGTAGACAAAATTCTATAATTAGTTGAGGCATAAGCTCCAAATTTCTAGAGACAGTCCTCGTTTATGCTTAGAGTCCACTGTGATTATATCTAAACCTGTTCCAGTTTGAAGACCAAATTACATACTTACCCTATTTCTTCATTCTAAAAGAACTTCTTGGTATGTAATTAGAAATGGGAAGCTTGTATTATGCCTCTTTTGTATTTCTCACTGGTCTAAGGGTCTTTAATATAATTGCTCTTCCCCTCTGCTTCTAGCAATGTTATGAGCAAATACTAACTTTTACACTTGTCAGATTTCTTAAACAAGCCACAGTAAGAGCTAGTATTGCTGAGGGAAAAAAATACTGCTCAACTATATCTGAAACCAAACTGAATTTATTACTTTGCAGGCAAGGAAGAACTGTTCTTCCAGAACAAATCAAAGAGCTAATCTTATACAGACTTTTTGGGGAATTACAACATTCAGGGATGGGTTGACTTTAAAAACAAAAGTAACAGAGTGGAGGAAGTATGGCCTTTAGGGATTGTTTAACATTCAGAAGTAAGTATACTAAAACAGGGCTGTTAATGACTGAATTGAGCTGGTTAAACAGGCTCCATGTTACTTGCTAAGAGCTTCAATCTAGAGCCAAACAAGAGGCTGTTTTTTGCTTTCTTTCTTTTTTAAAAATTATTTATTTATTTATTTTATTTTTGGCCACGTTGGGTCCTCATTGCTGCGTGTGGGCTTTCTCTAGTTGTGGTGAGTGGGGGCTACTCTTCATTGCAGTGTGTGGGCTTCTCATTGCGGTGGCTTCTCTTGTTGTGGAGCACAGGTTCTAGGCGTGCGGGCACCAGTAGTTGTGGCACGCAGGCTCAGTAGTTGTGGTGCACAGGCTTAGTTGCTCAGCAGCATGTAGGATCTTCCCGGACCGGGGCACAAACCTGTGTCCCCTGCATCGGCAGGCAGACTCTCAACCACTGCGCCACCAGGGAAGCCCCAGGCAGATTCTTAACCACCGCACCACCAGGAAAGTCCCCTCGCTTTTCTTTCTTGAACTTGGAGAATATAACTTCTTATTCTCACCATAAGAAAACCATTTGAAAAACTGGACATTTAAATTAAAAACACCTGTTCACTTGACTACACTCTTCAGAGAGCATAAAGGAAAAAAGAAAAGATGTACACTTATTATCTGTATACTTTTCTATATTATGTTATAAGCCAATAAAAGTTTAATAAAGGAAAAATCATAAGCAGGATACTGACAACATAATCAGCTATCACAACATAACACTTAAGAGAAGAAAGTGTTTCCTTGTGCAAATGGCCCAAAAAAGCCACTTGCTAGTGCTGATGTTAGAAGTGAAGGTGCCTAAGAAAGTGATGTTCTTGACTAGAAAAAATAAATTTTAAATATAATTATAGGGCAAATGTTAAAATTTGGTTATGGTTCTTTCCAAAGCGAACAAATGAGTTGATCATATATTTACAATTAAATAGAACTGATTGTGTGAAGCTGTTTTAGTGATTGTTCCTGACTTTATGAAACCAGTTCCTCAAGAAAGAAAAAATGTCAGGAAAGCTGAAAACTTGCTTAATCTGTGTTTTGTAGCTAGATATGGCAAATATGGTGATAGTGTACATCACTTAAGTGGCATCTAGTTTGTCTGAAAACCAGATGAGAATCATGGTTTTATTGCTTGTATTTTAAATGTCTGTCTCCCTTACTAGACTGGTCATGTTAGCCCCTCCCAGGGTACAGCATAGTACCAGCATGAAGCATGCACTGATTAATGGAGTGACTGATAAACTGTACTAATAATAAACAGTAAATACTAAAATAGATCACTTTAACACTTTAGTAATAAATCTATGTTCAAGCACAATATGACTCTATTCTCAATAGTCAGTTGCTTTTGCCAACTGTTACTTTAACTATTGCTGGACTTACCCATGGACTTTGATTAAAATACTCCTTTCAAACTCACTTTGAATTATATCTTTCCATTACAACCTCCTGGAGCTGGATCACTCCAGAACAGCATCTCAAACTGTGCTCTGCAGATTCTTGTTGGACTCTTTTCGGGCAGTCTATGGAGTAAAAACTATTTTCACAGTAATTTTAGGAAATTAATTTGCCTTTTTCACTTGGTGGCATTTGCACTGATGGTGTGAAAGCAATGGTGGGTAAAACTGCTGGTGTCTTAGAATGAAGGCAGTGTCATCATCATCAACAGTACTAGTCATCATTGTATTCTTCACTTCCATGCACTTAAGGGGGGGTGGGGAGTGGGGGGGGATCCAGTTTTACTTAAGAATGTTCTTGAAAAATTAGTAAAAATTATTAGTTTTACTATATCTTGACTCTTGAATACACATTTTTTAATAGTCTATATGAAAAATGAGAAGTACACTTCCGTTGCATATCAAAAAAAGTGCACTTCTGCTGCATACCAAAGTACTGTGGTTGCCTAAGGAAAAGCACTTGTGAGACTGAGCTGCAAGCTGAACTAGCTGTTTTTTCCACAGATCACCATTCTGACATGAAAGAATCCCACCTCTTCCTGGCACACAGCTCTTAAAACCATTGTAATTTCCTAAGTGATCAGAGCATAGGGGCATCTTCTGTTACAATATTTGGTTTCCTGTAATAGCTTCAGAGCATAAAGGTGAAATGTGTCCTTTGTTATTCATAACAAACCGCTTTCAACCACAGTAGAGTTAATGGAGTGATTTTTGCAGAATCCCTCGATGCGGGCTGATTGTCAGGGGACTCAACCCTGTAGATTAGAGGGTGGAACTTTCAGCCCCACCCCGCAACCTCTAGGGAGGAGAGAGGGGCTGAGGTTGAATTAATCACCAATGGCCAGTGATGGAGTCAATCACGTCTAAGTAATAAAGCCTCCATAAAAACCCATAAGGAGGAGGTTCAGAGAGCTTCTGGTTGGTGAACACATGGAGGTTCTGGGAGGGTGTGCAACCAGAGGGCATGGAAGCTCTGCATCCCCTCCCCAATATCTTGCCCTACGTATCTCCTCCTCTGGCTGTTCCTAAGTTATAGTCCTTTATAATATACTGGTAATATAGTAAGTACACTGTTTTCCCAAGTTCTGTGAGCTGTTTTAGCAAATGACCCAACCTGAAGAAGGGGTAATGGAAACCTCCCATTTATAGGCGGGGTTACAAACACAGGTGACAACCTGGACTTGCCAAGAGCATCTGAAGTGGGGGCAGATACTATCTCAGATAAATAGTGTCAGAACTGAACTGAATTGTAGAACACCTAGGTGGAGTCTGCAGAGGGTCAGAGAACTGCTTAGTGTGGAGGAAGCCTCCACACATTTGGTGACCGGAGGACAGAAGTATAAGGTGTTGCAGTAGAAAAGAGGAGAAACACAGGGATGTTCCTCCTTGACATAAATAATGACTGTTAGAAACTATGGCTCTTCAGGCTTGGGGGTATGTGGTAGACACCTCAAATTAAACAAAATGACTTGCCACTTCAAGAAAAACAACTGACAGTATTTGTGGCCAATTATAAAATCTGAGCTTTAAAATGAAATTACAATCTTGGAAAACCTATGTCAGTTACCATGAGCTTGACAGGTTTCCCATACTAAAAGCCTTTTCTGATGAGATTAGTAGGGATCTTAATGAATGTGAATTTTTGATATTGTATACCAACATCTGTAAGACATGCATAACTCTGAACTAATATTTTCCAAATGACTAATGCGTAGTGTTACAAAATTGTGCATAGGTTAAAGATCCATTCAAAGTGCAAGACGAATCAATGTATTTTCATGAAACAGAATATGAAAAGTTCACTGATATATATTAGATTCCACACTGCATCTAACCCTTAAGAAACTGCCACTGTCAAGTTTTGGTAGAGTATCAGAGAAGAATAGCCACAATTATCTTAAAAAGCTATTAAAATATTCCTCTTTGTTTTCCAACCACGTATCTGTGTGAGGCCAAATTTTTTTTCACATATTTCAACCAAAACTACATATGGCAATAAATTGAGTGCAATTATTTTGTTTTGGGAAAAAATAGTTGTTTGACATAAAAATATGTTATTTATATTAACATGTATGAATTTATTAATTTTTATTTTAAAATAAAACATTTAACATTTAAAATAAAATTTTACAAGTATTTTTGAAATACCTGTTTTTATGTATAGATAATTAATAAAAAATAATAATAAATAAAATACGTTTTAATTTCTAATAAGGTAAATATTGGTAAATTTAACCCATGTAAAACAAAAGCTCTTTGAGGTCCTCAATCATTTTTAAGACTGAAAGGGATCCCAAGACCACAAAAACCTTGAGAACTCTTACCTGGAACCATAGGTCAGTGTGGTATCAAAAGTTTTCTCAATGTCTTTGAAGAGAAAAAGGATCTGCATAGTCTCAAAGTACCTCCCCAAGATATTTATTAACTACAGAGGGAAAAACAGCACTTTACAGTGGAGAAATCCAGTAGAAGCTACCCTAACCAAGTGATCAAGGCCAACATCACCAGTAATACAACATACTGACATCATGAACTCCTTGATATAGGTACTAAGGATACATATCTTCTAGGGTATTTTTCCCAAAAATGTATAATCTCACTCAAATACTAAGAAAACATCAGATAAATGCAAATTTGGGAACATTAAATAAATATAACTGGATCTTCATAGGTGTCAAGGTCATGAAGGGTAAGGAAAGACTGAGAAACAATTACAGACAGAAGGAGACTACGTAGTAATAACAACAACTAAATGCAACATTTTAGGACAGGATCCCAAAACAGAAAAAGAATGTCAGTGGAAAAACTGTTAAAATTTGAATACGGATTATAGTTAACAGTATTGTATCTATATAATTTCCTGGTTTTGATACTATGTTATGAAAGACGGTAACATTACAAAAAGTTAGGTGGGGGATATACAGAAACCCAGTACTACTTTTGCAACTTTTCTGTAAATTTAAAATTAGCCCAAAGTAAGCATTTAAAAAGTATTCTTGGACTTCCCTGGTGGCCCAGTGATTAAGAATCCACCTGCCAATGCAGGGGACATGGGTTCCATCCCTGGGCCGTGAAGATCCCACATGCTGCGGAGCAACTAAGCCCACGTGCCACAACTACTGAGCCTGCACTCTAGAGCCCGCAAGCCACAAGTACTGAGCCCGAATGCCACAACTACTGAAGCCCGCGCACCTAGAGCCGTGCTCCGCAACAAGAGAAGCCACCACAATGAGAAGCACACGCTACGCAACAAAGAGTAGCCTCCACTCGCTGCAACTAGAGAGAGCCCGTGCACAGCAACAAAGACCCAATGCAACCAAAAATAAATAAATAAAATAAATAAATTTATTAAAAAATTTTGTCTGAAGGACAAAAAATGGTATAAACTCTCCAAATGCACTATTTTCTCACAAATAGAATTATTCCATTGGAATACAGAATGTTCCTAATAGAGTTATAATTTTATAATTTGACCTGTTGAGTTCTTAAGAGCAAAAACATAAACCTAGTGAAAACACAGACACTCAACTAAAACTTTTTTTTTTGTAGTGGCATTGGCACAGAGATTGCCAAACAATGGTCAACCCTCAAATCCTAGGATAATTACTGGCGCCATAATTCAGGAAAGCTGCCATTAAATGAGTCAGTTCTGTAAGTAAACACCTGTGCTTCCTAAAGAGGTAGTTGTGAAACTTTGGGGACACACACTCTCTACATAGAAGTGTCAGTTACAAGCTAAACATTAACATGCTATCACAATGATATGAAAGGTATATTTAAAATCACAGAACATTATACTGTGGGTACTGTAAGAAATTACCCCTGAGTGTGAGAATAACAAAAGAACCATTAGAGCAAGAAAGAGAAGCGAGGGTGATTAAAGTCATCACAGTAGAAGAGAAGCTGAGCTATGACAATAGTCTCAGTACAGCAGGTCCTAAAGATCCAAGCACAGCCAAGCAGAGGTCTCCACAGATAGCTAAAATCTCAAATACAAAAAGGTTCCTTTTCCATGAAAATGTGCACCAAAATTCATGACAACTTCAACTACATGCGTTTTGCTTGTTTTGAACTTTTTACTGAAGTATATATACTGATACAGTATTACAGATAGAAAAGTACACTTCTCACAAGTATATAGGCTTGATGAATTTTCATAAACCAAACACACCCATGTAACCAACACCCAGATCAAGAAACAGAACATTATTAGCATCTCTGAAGAACCCTCAAGCTCCCATCACTAGCCATGATCAAAGATTTCCAAAAATTTCATGGCAGCCTAATTTTTAAGGGTTAAGAAACACACTATGATACAAGTCTGCCCCTAGATATTTTTCTTTATTCTATCCCTTATCTTAACCACTTTTAATATTTCCTTTTCCTTCACTGTAGATTAATATATCAGTACCTTGATTTCCTTAAGACACAAACACCAATATTTATCAACAGACTGAATATCATCAACATAAATACTAAAAATGTATTGTTTTATGAAAAAAGGTATTTATAATTGTCACTTATTTATAACAGGACTAGAAAGTGAGTCAAAGCTATTGTTTGTTTATCTCAAGGATGTTACTTCATCTCTTTAAATCTCAATTTCTTCATCTATAAATACAAACCAAAATAACTTGATAGAGGGAACGTCCTCCCCAGCTTCCTGCCTTAAATCATTTGGGTGTGATTTATAATATTATTTTCACAATTCACTACACAGATATTTATAAGCTCTACCAAAATTAACTCAGTAAAAAACATCCGTATTATTAAGAACCTAACAACCGCATTCTTTATTAACTAGAATTATTTGGTACTCAGTTTGAAAGAGAATGAAGAAAATGGTGAGATAAGGCAACATCAAGGATTTAACTATTCTATTTTTGTGTGTGTGTGGAATTCTCTATTTACATGTACCAGTTAAAGAAAATAGTCAGTTGTTTGACCATATGGTCTTTCCACTAGGCTTAATAACCCTTCTGATCATAAATTTTACATTAAAGGAGTCTGTACTCTTACTTGAGAAATGAAAGATGCAGACTTTTGAAAGATGACAGTGTACACAGAACCTAGTTGACCGGCCTGAGGAAACTTAGGACACCTAAAGAATCAGGGACTCTTTAAGACTTAAACATTGAGGGTCCCAGAAGACACAGGATTTAAAATTTCTGTGTGTCAAAACCAAGCAGTTAAGATTATTTTATGCGTTTTAACTTGATTTCAATTCATACTTACTTCTCTGACTTCCACAAGATGGTCTGGAGGTAAGTTAGTTCTTTTGCTCACTGATTGTAGTTTGGAATGTCCAACATTAAAAAATGAAATGGCATTTTGACTGGGTCTCCTCTGGGATATAGGAGAATTACCACTAGATGCAAGTGAGAAGCTCCGTGATTTCAGAGGAGGATTATTCTATTAGACAAACAAAAAAAATCATTCCTTTTTTAAACTTCAGGTTAACCCTCAACCTATACTAAACTAGAGTCTTTTACACACAGACAGTTTTAAAAATAAAATTAACCTCAAAATTCACTACAAGAATAGCTCTGAAGATGATAACATTTAAATCCTTCAAAGTTTAAGTATTTCACACATCCCATAGTAAACTGGTAACGTAGTTAGAAAATTAATTCCAGGTCTGTGCTGTCAAGAACTTTTTTTATCCACGTTAGAATGTATTAGAACAACAAGAAATTTCTATTTTCAGATCTTTAAACATCACGATTGAAGCAAAAATATACTCAGCAATACTCAATATAATGTTCTAATGTAACATTCAAGTATCTTTGAAACAAACTAGCACTTTCTGGTCACTGCCAATGCTTAGAATCTTGCAGCACAAATAAAGCTTTTATGCTGGATTTCAGACTATAGGCCTAAATCACAACTTTAAAAAATTTAGCTATGGGGAAAAACCACTAGGAAGAAAAAGAAAAGTAGGTATGGAATCCTTTAACTATGCTTCCCTATATTATTTTTTAGATATTTCTAACCTCAGATTTCAAGTACTGAGACCCTCCTTTTCATCTTAAAAAATAAAACACCCCAAAGGAGATACACAAATGGTCTATAAGCACATGAAAAGATGCTCAACATTATTAGCCATTAGAGAAATGAAATCAAAACCACAATGAAATTCTACTTCACACTCATTAGGATGGCCATAATAATTGTAAAAAAGGACAGTAACAAGTATTGGTAAGGATGTGGAGAAACTGGAAGGCTCATGTATTGCTGGTGAGAACATGAAATAGTTTGACCGCTTTGAAAACCAGTTTGGCAGTTCCTCAAATAGTTAAACAGAGAACTACTTACCATATAACCCAGTAATTCTACTCCTAGGCATAACCTAGAGAACTGAAATCATGTGTTTACACAAAAACTTGAACATAAATGTTCACAGAAGTATTATTCATAACAGCCACAAAATGTAAGCAATCCAGGGAACTCCCTGGCGGTCCAGTGGTTAGGACTCGGTGCTTTCACTGCCATGGGCCCGGGTTCAATCCCTGGTTGGGGAACTAAGATCCCGCAAGCCACTCGGCATAGCCAAAAAAATAACAAAACAGGGCTTCCCTGGTGGCGCAGTGGTTGAGAGTCCGCCTGCCGATGCAGAGGACACGGGTTCGTGCCCCGGGCCGGGAAGATCCCACATGCCACGGAGCAGCTGGGCCCGTGAGCCATGGCCGCTGAGCCTGCACGTCCGGAGCCTGTGCTCCGCAACGGGAGAGGCCACAACAGTGAGAGGCCCACATACCACAAAAAAAATAATAAAATGAAATAAAACAATCCAAATGTCCATCAACTAATGCATAAACAAAATGTGGTACATCCATACAACAGAGTATTATTTGGCCTTAAAAAGGAATAAAGTATGATACATGCAATGTCATGGATGAACCTTGAAAACATTGTGCTTATTGTAAGGAGCCAGACCAAAAAAGCACATATTCTATGATTCCACTTATATGAAATGTCCAGAATAAACAAATCCACTGAAACAGAAATTATATTAGTGTTTGTCAGGGGGCTGGGAAGAGGGGACTAGGGAGTGACTGTTGATGGATATGGGTTTTCTGGAAGGTGATGAAAATGTTCAGGAATCAGACAGTTGCAACAGTTGTACAATCTTGTGAATATACTAAAAACCATGAAATTGTACACTTTAAAAGGATAAATTTTATGGTATGTGAATATTATCTCGATTTTAAAATGTAAAAAAATAAGTTAAAAATCTTTTCCCATTTTTGTGCATTAATATCATATATGAATCCACATACCTTGCCAATAGCTTCAGTGTGGTGTTGTGTACATATCTGAAGTCTGCTGACCCAATGCTGTCGCTCTTTAGCATCTGTGGCTGATAAAAAGTATCTACAAGTTATTCACTTTTATATTTATTTTTAGAATACAATTAATTGTCTATAGCATGAAGAATAGATCACTGAAAATCAGGGATTGGTCTTACTCTCCCTAGAGCAAATGTCCCTGACAAGAGGGAGGTAGGAAAGAGGCCAAAGCATCAACCTTGTTAGGTAACACCATAGCTGGATGTGGATACATTAGGAGGATAAATTACATGCAGCTAGATGGGTATATGACATGTCTTAACTTTCTCATAAAAATATGCTCTTCCTTAAAGAAATAACCTTTATTAAGCATTTAATGTATCCTCAGTATATTCTTTCAGATCTCTAGAAGCATGCTCAATTAGGGTTATCGTTATACTTTATATGTATTAATTAAATAAAAACAGAAACTTTATATATACAAATTAAATGTATCTCAACAGAAGTTATACTTTATTTTAATGAATATGAGCAATTTAATAAATCTCAATTATGTACATTAGTCACTAAAAACCACAAAGAGAGCATACCAACCAAATCAAGAAAGGGGGTAAAATACAAATCCATGGAAGACATTAAAAAAATTTAAAGAAGTCTATGTTTTTAGAGTTTTCAGTAAACAGGATTTCCTCTACACAAATTTCTTAGAGGGCCCAATTTTAAACAGACTTGTTCACTGTGCCACTTTAAAAAAGTCATTAATTAAAACAGATTTCATAAATCCTTAAAGCAATTCCAAGGTTTAAAATATTGTGTCTATATCATCAATGACAGCAGTTTCTATTTCCAAAACCTAAATGAAAGCAGGGAAGTATACCAACTTCTCAAGGAAGAAGAAAATCACACTATTAATTCTCATATTCCAGTCATACCTCTGAGTTTATACTGTTCCCCACTGGCAGCATTTACAGTGAAGGTGTGAGAGTCCTCATCACTGGGTGATATTACAGCTCCCGCAAGCTGCAAAGTACCTCTGGGTTTTTGATTTCTAGACTGTTCATTCACAAAGTACTCCAATAGCCCAGCTTCATTGTTTAAAACAAAAAACCTGTAATGATTTTTAAAAAGGTCACAATTTTAAAATATTTCCCCTAGTCAAACTAAAGCAAACCAAATTTTAATCACACACTTTTGAGTTTTTGCCATTAAATAAAATTCAAAAGCACCTCAAGAAGTACTTGGAAACACTAGACTGTATTTCCTAGCAGTAAATGTTATTGAAAAATTGAATGAGTTTAATAAAAGATATAAAACCTTCAGCTGTGAAAGAGGCATTTAATAGGGAAGAGGCATACTAGACAATGCAAAAAGGAAACAAAGATACAGTATCCTTTCAGAGGAAGATTTCTCTCCAGAATTCATTAACAGGGAGGGTAAGTTGCCCAAGACAAATGGTAGTGAAAATTTTTATTTAAAATTCACTGGAAACAAATCAAAGCATGAGCTCTGAAGTTAACAAATGCTAGGTAAGAAATGAATCTGATTTAAGATTTAATCAGTGAAATAAACAATAAGAATAATGCCAAGGTATTAAGATTTTGTGAACGTAACATTAAATAGGTCACAACTAAAGATTACTTATCCTCTTTAAAAATGAAAAAGCTGCAACTGGAGATGCAGAAACAAGGAACTTGAAACTAAATGATGAAATACTGATACACTTTGGAAAAGAATTTGATGTTCTGATTTGGTTTTAGATTAACTACTTTAGGAAATATGTTAATTCGGATTCCAATTTAAGTAGTGCAATAGTTCTTTTCTTTAGGGAAAAAAACCTAAAAAGTTTCTATTTCAAAAAATTAATGTTTGGGTTTAGAGCAATTTGGCATTCAACATGTTAGTGTGTTCTGTAATAGAACCAGGTAGACAATTTGATCCAGTTCAAGTTCCTAGAAGATATTGTCTTAAGCAACATGGCAACCACATCAACCATACCAAACTGGAAGAGAATGGGATCAGCCTTTTATTCAGGGAAAGAAAAAGAAACAATGAGAAGAAAATACAAGTTGAAAGTGGATGCCTGAAAAGGGAGATGGGAAAGCAAGACTACTTCTCATTCGTCTTTTAGCATGTTTGTGATTTTAAAAATTATGTTCACATATTCTGATGATATTTGATAAATTAATTTTCATATTTTTGAGAGCTTTAAACCTCCATTTCTTTAATTACTAGAGGAGTTAGACATTTTTTCATGTGTTTATTGACCATCTGTATTTCTACTTAGTGAACTGCCTCTCACATTTTCGCCTATTTTTAAAAGGGTTGTTTAACATTATTTTCCCTAAGATTTGAAGGAATTATTTTAATTAACACAAAAATAGCCACTGAAGTCATCTTAAATTCCTAAAACATATGAAGTGTCCTTAGTAATCTGCCATGGTCTGAATGTGTCCCTGCCAAAATTCACATGTGGAAATCCTAACCACTAAGGTAATGATATTAAGAGATGGGGCCTTTGAGAAGTGATCAGGTCATAAGGGTGTAACACCCTCATGAATGGGATCAGTGCCTTTATAAAAGAGACCCAAGGGACTTCCCTGGTGGTCCAGCAGTTAGGACTCAGGTGCTTTCACTGCCATGGGCAGGGGTTCAGTCACTGGTCGGGGAACTAAGATCCCCACAAGCCGCGCAGTGCGGCCAGAAAACAAGAAAGAGAGAGAGACCCAAGAGAGCTCCCTTGGCCCTTTACAGCCATGTGAGAATACAATTTGCAGTCTGCAATCCAAAAGAGGACCCTTTCCTGACCATGCTGGTACCATAATCATGGACTTCCAACCTCTGGAACTGTGAGAAATAAATTTCTGTTGTTTATAAGCTATCCAGTCGGTGACATTTTGTTATAGCAGCCTGAACAGACTAAGTCATGAATCTACTACAAAAAATTCAGCAAGCAAATGGAAGGGGTCTGTTAGCAAGAAAGTAGTCTCTTGAATATACTAAAAATCATTGAGTTGTACACTTCAAATGGGCACTACATCTCAATAAAGCTGTGAACAAAGGAACAAATGAACAAACAAACAAATAAGAAAAAAGGAAAGGAACGAATGAAGGAAGCGAGAAAAGAAAGAAATCTCTTCTGACTGTTCTAAGCGATAAGCACAATTCATTTCAAACAGTCAAAGGAAAAAGACTGGTCTCTTCTCTTACAAGCAGTGACTTCAAAGAAAATTTAGAGAATAACATGTTTGGAAATCTCAAGTTTGCTGTGAACACATATTTCTTATCACGAAAGCACTACCGTAAATTTACAACATGGGAGGTACTCACCTAGATATACAAAAGGAGGGATTGGTAAAATGATAGAAATTAGCCAATAACTGAATATCTTTCTAACACCAAGATGATGTTATGGACCCACTGGCAATAATAAAGCCCTTTGGACTGTCTTTCATCATACATGAATTAATTCAAATGTTCTTCCTTCACCACTTCTCTAGAGATATTTTACAAGATGTGTAGATTGGGGACAGAGAGACAATCCACATAGTGAGGAAACTTAATAAAGCTATTTTGCCCAGAAGGGTACGAGACTCTTGATTATAGTATTTTTATCAAGTTGGCCTAACCAAAAAGCTAAAGAAATGCAGAAACAAAGACTTAAAATTCAGCATCTATCTTTACATGCAGAAAAGTCACCTACATTGTTAAAAGGAAAATTAAATAATTGTTTATTTTTTGCAACTTCAAAACAACAGACTGTCAGTTTGAGAAAATGACTAATCTTCAGAATAGCCCACAACTTAAGGTGAAGTACCATCAAATGGAACTTTAATCTAAAAAATATTCTGACTTGGAAGTATGTCTTATGATGGCAAAAATCAGCTTCAGTGAAGATTCTGGATGGAAGGGCACCCATGTGCTTTGCTCTGACCATCCTAGACTTCAGTGCTGAGCATGTATAGAACTTCTAAGCCAACTGGGAAGTGATCTCATCTTCAGGAATTAGAGTTGAAAGTGAAAGGAAGTGGGTTCAAGAGAGGGTCTTGCTCATTCCTAGGGCACTACATTCCAAAGCAAGCAGTTATTTATAGAGTAGGCCCATGCTGGATTTCTCCAAGCTGCTCTAAGTTGCCCTTAGTCAAACAGAAATGGATTGCAGGGAAACTGCCTTGAATATCTGGCACAGGTGCAGTGCTTTTGTTACTTAAGCTTTACCTGCAGCACAGGTACAAAGTGGCTAGGCCTGCCAAAGGAACTGAGCTCTAAGCCTAAGGCCCTTTAACATGGTCTTAACCTTTCTGTTCCTCTTTTATCATTCAATCTGCACATTCCAGCCTGAGAACCCAGTATACCTCTGCTGTGCCACAAGCCTCCAGCCAGGTTGGCAGAAAATGGAAGCTTTTTCTGAAGTGGTCTTGCAGCAATCAAGTTGACAAGCTGAGACCTATCTGATGGGGCAAGTTGGTAAGAGATTCTGTGTTCTCAGTGGCAAACAGGGATGGGTTGTCTTCATCCCCACTTCCTGCTGCTGCTAAAACTGGCCTCTTAGACAGCTGGAGGGATCACATGGGCAGAGGCAGTGCCCCTCCCTAAACTGGAACTTTGGCTTGGATCTCTTAGCTAACTCCTCAGGCAACCAGTGGCCAATGGATCTTTTTGAAAGGCTCCCTCATGCAATGACACAAACACCTGCCCCTTCTCCCCATGGTCTCAAGTTGGCACTGACCTGAAATGCCATCATTAACATATATTAAATCTTATAAGCTTGGGTATATTTTGGAGCTTTCTTACTCTGTTCCACTTCTGAGACTTTCTCAATAATATAATATGAATGAAAGTTGTTGAATGTCATGGGGGAGAAAAGTTAACCTATTTCCCTTTTTAAAAAGAGAACAAAGAATAGTGCTAAAAGCAGAGAGACATAAATTTTAAAAATATATATTTTATATGTCATTTAAATGTATAAGCTTTTTAAAAATTACATAAAAACTGAGGTGGGAAAATGCAAAATGAAAAGGCTCCCTTGACTTTGCTCTTTTAAAAAAAAAAACAAAACTGAGAACCTTAGAGAACTACCCTTTTCACTTCAACAGGAATGATTCCCTTCTATGTTTTCACATCCAGCTTTGACCTCTCATATGACCTCCAACTTCCTGCATATCACTCCTATTTGAAAGCCCTACTGTTACTTCAAACTAAACATGGCCCAAACTGCCTTCTCTTTTAATAAATCACATGTTCATCATAGCGCTTCAACTATTTTTTGAAAGTCTGAAAACCATTCTTTCATACACTATGTCCCATTTTCTAGTTGTTTAAGGTAAAATGCGAATTCAGCTCCAGTTATTCCATCATGCTTTTGATCTAGCCAAAAGCAGAGGTCTCCAAATGACATGTGAATAAGAAGCAGCATGTTATAATGCCAAGAACATAGACTTCGGAGTCAGAACTATTTGGGTTCAAATTCTAGCTTTAACATTTGTAAATTTTAAAACCACAATGAGATACCACTTAACACCCATTAGGATGGCTATTATTAAAAAAAACAAAACAAAACAAAAAAACCCACAGAAAACAGAAAGTAACAAGTGTTGGGAAGATGTACAGAAATTGCAAGTCCTATGCGTTGCTGGTGGGAATGTAAAATGGTGCAGCTGCTATGGAAAACAATATGGAGATTCGCCAAAAAGTTAAACACAGAATTACCATGTGATCCAGCAATTCTGTTTCTGGGTATATACACAAAAGAATGAGAGCAGGAACTCCAACAGATATTTTGCACACCAATGCTCACAGCAGCATTATTCACGATTAACCAAAAGGTAGAAGTAACCCAAATGTCCACTGACAGATAACTGGATAAACAAAATGTGGTATATACATACAAGGGACTACGATTCAGCCCTAAAAAGCTAGGAATCCTGACATACGCTACATAGGTGAACCTTGAGGACATTATACTAAGTGAAATAAGCCTATCACAAAAGGACAAATATTGTATGATTCCACTTTTATAAGGTACCTAGAGTAGTCAAATTCATAGAGACAGAAAGTAGAATAGTGGTTGCCAAGGACTCAGGGCAGGGGGAAATGTGGAATTATTGTTTAATGGATACAGAGTTTTAGTCTGAGAAGATGCAAAAAGTTCTGAGATGAATGAAGGTGATAGCTGCATAACAATGTGCATGTATTTAATGCCACTGAACTGTATACTAAAAAATGTTTAAAATGGTAAATTTTATGTTATGTTTATTTTACCACAATAAAAAAAAAGGTTTAATACCCTGCCCTACAACTACCAATTCCACACAGTATTTAAGATAGCTGGCTTTGCTACTTATTGAGTGCTTGTTTGACCTTCAGCTTCGGCTGGTTATTTAAACTCTCCAAGGTCCCAGAGAACTTTTGAGAATCCTGAACAGGCACCTAATACAAATCTCTTTGCCGTCTCCAAACCACCCTAAAAGCCTCACCACTGCAAGTATGCATAAGGCAAGTGGACAAATGATTCTAACTTCTGAGGCATTTGGAGGCTGCAATTTGGACAGATGTTAACTCCTCCTACCCCTTAAAAAGGAGAAGAAAGTCATTAGACTTTTAGAAGAAACATGGTAAATCTTTCTCTAACATGCTTCCCAGCCATATTTGTACTGAAGTAATATCAGAATATAAAATTATCAGCCCCATTTCTGGTCTCTTGGGAGAGAGATGTGACAGAATAATCACACTTACCTGTACTGCCACCCAGTGACAAGGTTGGTGTACTTCATTAAATAGCCATACACACTTTCCATGTGATCACTGTTTCAAAAAGATCAGAAAGGGCCAAAGTCAGTGTAAATTAGAAGATATTCCAGGAAGTTAACTATACAGTTTAAAAAATAGCTGTAGGGACTTGCCTGGTGACACAGTGGTTAAGAATCTGCCAGACAATGCAGGGGACATGCGTTTGAGCCCTGGTCCGGGAAGATCCCACATGCCATGGAGCAACTAAGCCCGTGCGCCACAACTACTGAGCCTGCACTCTAGAGTCCGTGAGCCACAGCTACTGGGCCTGAGCACCACAACTACTGAAGCCCACGCGCTTAGAGCCCGTGCTCTGCAACAGGAGAAGCCACTGCAATGAGAAGACCACGCACTGCAACAAAGAGTAGCCCCCGCTCACCGCAACTAGAGAAAGCCTGTGCGCAGCAGGCAAGACCCAACGCAGCCAAATATAAATAAATTAATTAATTAATTAAAGGAAAAAAAAAGCTGTAGACACATACTTTTCTACAAATACTTCAAACTTACTTCAGAAGTAAAATTTATAGGTTAACAAATAGAGCTATTTAATCCCCATATTTCATATCCATAGGACTTTACCAGAGTTCTTCAAAGCAAGTGTAATCCCCCATAAATCACTATACAATATTCAAATATAAAGCCATTATATACGTATAAAATTACATAAATATGAAACAAATATACTATACATATAATTATAAATAAAAATATTTTATAACTTAATTCAATACTAAACAAAGAAAATCCAGTTTTATGGTTCTAGAATAAACTAAAAAAGGTCTCCAGGTTGAATAGTGCTTCCTCAAACTGGTGGGACATGTTATGTCTGATTCTTTGGGCTTTCAAAATGAAGATCCTGTTTTTGATGAGTATGACACCTCACTCCCACTCCCCCACCCCAGATAGGCATGCGGCAAAGTGCTCATTGCAAGTCTTACCACTGGAAAGATTTATTTGGGACCTGTATCGTTAGCCTTACTGAAAGTGAGTTTCTTTACTTCCTGCCCCCTTTTTCTATTTATCAGAAATGTTCTGTTACAGTGGTTCATAGAAAATGCAGTATCTTATTGATACTTTGTTTCCAATATTTTAAGTTTCCTTATACTTATGAAAAGATATTAAAGCTTCACCTACATTGATATATCTTTTTGATATATGGGCTTCATTTTTTATTTTGTAACTTACATTAAGAATTCTTTTTAAACTCATCTACTCTGAAGTTTTAACTTTAAACTATAAGATGCAAACGATATTAAACATTTATTTTCTCTACTATCCCTGAATCACAGAGCTTACTTGGTAAAATTTCAGCTAACCAGCATCTAGGAAATGGAAAGTATAAGACAACTGGCAACCTTTAAAACATGGATATCAAAAGCAAAATCAAGAGAGAGCTGACACAACCAACAGAACAAAATTTTTTAAAGACTTGGGTTGATCTGAATGACAAATGAAGAGAGATGAAGATAAAGATACTCTCTTACACAAACACACAACAAAATGCCCAAACTGACTATAAGATTCTAGTAGCTGTTATTACTGGAGAGCAAGTAGGAGGGATGCCTCAGGGATAAACTCAATGTTGGGTGCCCTTCTAATCTCATTTCTTCAAAGTGCTTGGAAGTTGGGTGCCCTTCTAATCTCATTTCTTCAAAGTGCTTGGAAATAAAGAACTGATCCCATGACTGAGTATGTTACTTTTTTTTCTGTATTTTTCTTCCATTCTAAGGCTAGCAAACAACACTGTTTACTAATATTAAGTGAAACGGCTCATGTCCTTTTGGCTTCATACAGTCACTAATCTCAAGAAGACAAAGGTTGTCAACCTCTAAACTGCCAACCCAAAGTTATGATAATTATACATGTATTCTGTCATGTTAAAACTGACAGTACCATTTGAATTCTCATTTCAGTAATTTCTAAAACCCACATCTAGAGGAAGGATTCTCCTCTAGAAACCCAACCCATTGGATTTTTGCCCTACTTCCAGCCCTATGTCACAGCAAAGCTATTTCTTTCAGTTCCACTGGTACTTGAAAAGGCAGAGATTTCTAGTCTGGCGCTCATGTTTTCCCCAGGCTTCAGGCTTAAACAGCTTTTTGGGGCCAGAGGAATCCCAATGCCCCTGGACTCTGCCCAAAAATAATTTCCCAAAGAGTTCCTCATATGTTTTAGATATTTAACATAGAGCTTAGCTGTCTTGAACTGTTCTTGTCCTCAAAACTTATTCCTTCACTTATATATGGAATCTAAAAATAAAAACAAAAAACCCCCCAAACTCATAGAACAGATTAGTGGCTGCCAGTGGTGGGGGTGGGAGGTAAACAAAATGGGTGAAGGTGATCAAAAGACACAAACTTGCAGTTATAAAATAAGTCAGTCCTGGGAATGTTATTTATAGCATGGTGACTATAGTTGATAATATTGTATATTTGAAAGTTGCTAAGAGAATAGATCTTAAAAGTTCTCATCATAAGGAAAACAAAGTGTAACTGATGAATGTTTTTTAAAGTTTTTATTTATTTACTTTTATTTATTTATTTTCGGCTGCGTTGGGTCTTCATTGCTGTGCACAGGCTTTCTATAGTTGCGGCAAGCGGAGGCTGCTCTTCGTTGCAGTGCACGGGCCTCTCACTGCAGTGGCTTCTCTTGTTGCAGAGCACAGGCTCTAGGTGCGCAGGCTTCAGTAGCTGTGGCACGTGGTCTTGGTAGTTGTGGCTCATGGGGTCTAGAGCACAGGCTCAGTAGTTGTGGCGCATGGGCTTAGTTGCTCCACGGCATGTGGGATCTTCCGGGACCAAGGCTCGAACCCGTGTCCTCTGCATTGGCAGGCAGATTCTTAACCACTGCGCCACCAGAGAAGCCCAGTGATGCATGTTAACTAGACTTATTGTGATCATTTTGCAACATATAAAAAAAATTATATTGTGCACCTAAAACTAATGTTATATATCAATAATATCTAAATTTTTAAAAAACCTTATTCTTGGTCTATTTTGTCCTGTAGCTTCATAACCTGAATATTTATTTACACTCTGTACCAATCCACAAAAGGCCTAGGGTGTCACATAACCTAAATTAAATATTTCCCCAAAGTACCCAGATATTCCATAATTCAGCATTTTTAATTTTCCCCTTTAATCTAGGTTCTCTACACCAAGCTTTCATTACTAGATAAGAATCATTTCACAGCTATTAGCATGCTATAAAAACATTACAACTCAGTTATAGTTCAATTCCTCTGGTTCTAGGACTATATATATTCTTCAAATGGATATGTGAACTGTGCAGAGAATGTTTATTAAACTTCAAATAAACTATCTACACTGAGAAAAACAAAATCTTCATTTCAAAGCAATCAAAGATTATGCCTCATGTCCCTTATTTTTGTTTAGTCCCTCATATTATTAAAGGTATTCCTCATTTTGGTCCTATCTAAGTTATTTATATCAGTCATTTAATGACTATCAATGAATTTTTAAGAGTATAATTTCAGTAGCATCATTCATTAAATAAAATGAATGTGTATCCTCATATTCCACAGTACAGTAATGTTTTATGTTTAATTTTTAGTGTTTTAATATTTTTGATGCTTGCATCTAAAGAGATAACCTTCTCACAAAAATCACAAGAGGGATACTGACATGGTTTACTTTGTAGTAGCATAAAGCCAGCTTCAAAAGAAACAAATTCAAATATGTACTTACAAACTGCTGGCCTGCTTTTACTACAGAAAACAGACATCTGAGGTTACAAAGAACCAACTGAAGAGCAATCCATTCTTGGAACAGCTGGTTGCACTGTCCCTCTCTCATCCTTCCCCTTCTCTGGTCAGTGCAACCAGCTGATGCGGAACCACTGTGCCATCTGGTGGCCAGCATAAAAAGCTCTGTGAGTGAACATCTTTCGTTCCCTCTCTTCTCTCTACTTCCTTATAGTTATTATGTAGTACTTCTAACACTCATGCTTTGCTCCTATTTAAAATGTGTAAATTTAATAGAAGATTTACCTGTTAATATGAATAAAACCTAGTTGTTAAAGTGGGAATATACCATATATCTGATTATATCATACTAATATTCTGTGTTCTATGAATTAGAGATGACGGTCCAAAAGACTAACACACAGAAAAATAAGCTATGAAAAAGTTAATGTCTTCTTCAGTCCTTCTGCAACTCCACCACTCAACAAATTGCGTATATTCTGATCCTGTTAACATTTTATTGAAATTAGCACTAGCAGCTGATAGTCTATAAATACAGTTGATTAACTGAACTATATGCCAAGTGGCATTATTCTATTTAATTTGAGGTTCATCACCTCCTAGGTATCTTAACAATGACTGCTTCAATTCCTAACTCTTCATTACTATAACACACATTTCTTCACCCTTCTTTATCAGACTTAAGGAAGATATGCAGAAGCTTTTTAAATTAAACTACTTTTTCACCAACATTGAGCTCAGGTAAAAAAGTCTGTTTCCATGGTTAGACCCCGGTAGACTAAACCCTGTATTTTGAGAACAGAGGTTCCGATCAATATTATATGTAGAGAAACGGCAAGAACCTTGGAAGCCACAGAGACTGTTCTATTCTTCACTGATTTTCTTTCTTCATTTATTTTTAAATGTTAAGCATTTATTTGTATTTTAATAAAAACAAAATAAAATAATATATATAATTAAATATGTGAAAATTAAACATAGTTTTAAAATGAAAAAATAAAATAAAATTAAGCTACTTTTTTAACAGTTTCACATCCTTTCATTTCAGTTCAACACTATTGCTCAGTACCTTCTAAATGCAAAGCACTCTGAACATCCACGGAAAAGGATGGGGAAGTAAAAAAGGCGATTCCTCTACATCTCAAATCCATTACCTAATATATGAAAAATGTACCTCCTTGAAGAAAAAGACAATGACCCACTGGGACTCTCTGCTTTTAGCTGTCATACAAATGAAAAGGGTAGTTTTTCATTTGTAGAAAGGGTAGAACCCTGTGTTAAAGACACAGGATTCATTAAACAAAGACACAGGATTCAATAGTGATTAGGTTGAAACGACGGACGGGACTTGACTTATCAGATGTGAAATGAGAATGAGAGTGAGAGAGAAGGGACAAGGGGAACACCCAGATTTCCAGCTGGCACAACTGTGTAGATATGAACAAACGCCTTTATGGAGATCATAAAGGAAGTTTTGGATTTGTTCCAATTTAACATGCTGAATTTAAGGGACCTGTGGGACATAACACAGGGAGATATGTAATAAGGTAGCATAATTTGGACTGAACATACAGATTTTGGTAGTGATCAGCATATAAGCATGTAACCGGTATTTGAAACGATGAGAGTAAATAAAATCACCTAGGAAGTATTATAAAATGACAAGAGAAGGGACAGAGTCTAAGAGAGAACCCTAAGGGAAAGTTTTAAAGGCAAGAGGAGTACAGAGAGGAGATAAGTAGACAAGTAGTAGGAAGAAAATCAGGAATATTTTAAGTAAGTTTTTGGTCAAGAATGTTTAATACTATTGAGGGGTGAAGGAAGATGAAGACTGAGAAGTTTCTATTAGAGTTAACAACCAAGGGAATTCCCTGGCAGTCCAGAGGTTGGGACTCGGTGCTTTCACTGCTGTGGCCCCTAGGACCCCACAGCCGTGAGGCACAGCAAAAAAAAAAAAAAAAAAAAAAAAAAAAAAAAAAAAAAAAGATTTAACAACCAAGAGATAACAGTTCCAATTTAATGATGAAGGCAGAGCCAGATGGCAATAACTGAAGAGAGACTGGGAGAAAGAGAAGTGGTTAAGGTGATATTATGGGCTTAAGGCAACGGTAGTTGTAAGTGCCTGACAGGCAGGATATAGTAACGAGAAAAAGGCTCACCACAACTCAGGAGAGAGATAGAGGGAAATGGGGGAGAGGTGGGCTCCAGAGCCCAGGTAGAAAAATTAGAGATGGATACCTTAAGGCATTTAATTACAGGCAGAAATTTAGGCAAGCTGTAGTAAAGGAGGTGCCAGTCAAGCCACAGTTCAAAATTCCTACTTTCTTACTAGGCAAGAACTATCCTCCAAAAAGGCTTAGTTTTGGTTCATTACCTTGTAATATAAATAGCATGAAGGGAGGGAGCAGTCTGCTTAGCTGAGGAAAAAGCAACTGACAACAGATGGGAATGACTGCAACACATGTACCTCCTGGCGCTGTAAAAAGATATTCCACAGAGCAGTGACTGCTTCTTACTCATCCTAGCAGTCCACGCAGCACCTAGTGTATAGCCTGGGATATAAACAGGTGCTCAATACATCTCCACTGAATGAATTAGGCAATGGGAAGACAGAAGCAGAATTTTTCTATAAAACCACAAGACAACTGAGTAGCCTGCAAAAAAAACCAAAACAAAAAAAACAACAACAAAAAACAGCAACAACAACTCAATTCACAGCCTGTATACTCAAATAAATCCCAGCTAAAACTAATTCTAATTTCAACTGTGTCTTAATCTATACCAAAAAGTATACAAGTCAAGGGAGACTCTCTCCCTTCTGCTAAGAGTCTTAAAAATGTTAATGCTCTTTGGTCCAACAACTTCACTTCTAGGTATCCAGACAGACGATTAGAAATGTAGACAAACATAATATGCAGACATGTCCAATGCAGCACTATTTATAATAGTAAAAAAAATAAAGTTAGAGAGACAAGGAAATGAATGGAGAGGAAAGGAAGAAAAACAAATAAGCTAAATGAATGGCATTAAGAAAATGATTAAGAAATATGACAGAATAGTATTCACCAATTAAAATGTTTATGAGTTTCTAACAACATGGGGAAACGCTTATTAATAGCACTAAAAGTACAGGTTACAGAATTTTATATAGTGTGTAAAATATATGCACAGAACAAAAGTACACAAAACAGTTAACTGTGGTTATCACTGGATGGAAGAATTATGAATGATTTAATTTGCTCCCTTTACTGTTTCACATTTTCCAATTTTAATATATTATTTTTATAATCAAACAAAACATTTTTTAAATGTTCAATTACATTGACTAGGTGGAACAGTCCAGACACAGAGCTATTTATACTTATTAACAGGTATGGATTAAATTTTTAAAAACTTTCCCATGTGACTATATGAGCATTGCTCTTTTGGGATGTAGAACCGTGTTTCCTAAAAACCCTTACTTCTCAAATTAGGTTACACATATCCAAAACTGGGCTAGGTGGCTAGGAGAACAGGGTAAAACTAGACTATCTTTCTAAAGCAAATTTACTTGACTATAAGAAGTTAAAGCCTTTTTAATGTCAAAACTCACATAAATGTTAAGAAACTCGCTCCCTCCTCACATATTTCCATGAGGAGGACTTCTCCAGAGAGCTCCTGCCCTTCTCTCCCCAGCCTTCCCCTCACTCTTTCCACAGCTGGGTATAAATGAATGGCTCAGCCCGTTCTGGGCTCTCTTCTTTGTATCTGCCTGCCTACCCAGAGAAGATATTTTCATCTGCTCTGATGGAAATAAGACCTGAGTATTCCAAGCTGCTTGTGACGAGGTAGATAGGCATGACTAATTACAGGGTGAAATATTAGCTAACCTATTTAACCCATGTTAAAGGCACTTTCTTCAGTGAGTTTTTCCAGTAATAAAACAATTTCTTCACACCCATTAGTATGGCTATTATCAAAACCAAAATCAAACCAAACCAAACAAAACAGAAAATAACAAGTGTTGGTAAAGATGTAGAGAAATTAGAACTCTTGTGCATTGCCGGTGCAACTGTAAAATGGTGCAGCCACTGTGGAGAACAGCATCATGGTTCCTCAAAAAGTTAAACATAGAACTACTATATGATCCAGCAATTCCAATTCTGGGTATATACACAAAAGAATGAAAGCAAAAACTCCAACAGATAAAAATGTTCACAGAAACATTATTCACAACAGCCAAAAGGTAGAAACAACACTGGAGAGTCCCATGTAAATCAATGAAGCTAGAACACACCTTCACACCATACACACAAATAAACTCAAAATGGCTTAAAGACTTAAATATAACACAAGACACCATAAAACTCCTAGAAGAGAACATAGGCTAAACATTCTGATATAAATTATACCAATGTTTCCTTAGGTCAGTCTCCCAAGGCAATAGAAATAAAAGCAAAAACGAACAAATGGGACCTAATCAAACTTACAAGCTTTTGCACAGCAAAGGAAACCATAAGCAGACTGCTCCCTCCCTTCATGCTATTTATGTTACAAGGTAATGAACCAAAACTAAGCCTTTTTGCAGGATAGTTCTTGACTAGTAGACAACCTACGGACTGGGAGAAAATATTTGCAAATGACACAAAGGACGAGGGCTTAATTTCCAAAATATACAAACAGCTCCTACAACTCAATAACAAAGAAACAAACAACCCAATCAAAAAATGGGCAGAAGACCTAAAAAGACATTTCTCCAAAGAAAACATACAGATGGCCAATAAGCACATGAAAAGATGCTCATCATTGCTAATTATTGGAGAAATGCAAATCAAAACACCACTTCATACCAGTCAGAACGGACATCAGCAAAAGTCTACAAATAATAAATGCTGAAGAGGGTGTGGAGAAAAGGGAACCCTTTTACACTGTTAGTGGGAATGTAAATTGGTGCTGCCACTATGGAAAACAGTATGGTGGTTCCTCAAAAAACTAAAAATAGAGTTGTCATATGACCCAGCAATCCCACTCCTGGGCATATATCCAGAGAAAACTATAATTCGAAAAGATACATGCACCCCTTATGTTCATAGCAGCAATATTTACAATAGCCAAGACATGGAAACAACCTAAATGTCCATTGACAGATGAATGGGTAAAGATGTGAGATACACACACACACACACACAAATAAACACACAATGGAATATTACTCAGTCATTAAAAAGAGTGAAATAATGCCATTTGCAGCAACATGGATGGACCTAGAGGTTATCATACTAAGTGAAGTAAATCAGAAAGAGAAAGACAAATCCCACTTATATGAGGTACTTAGATTTGTCAAAATCAGAGACAGAAGGCCAAATAGTGGTTGCTGGGGGGCTGGGGGGGGTGGATGAGGAGTTATTAGTTAATAGGTACAGAGTTTTAGTTTGTGATGATAAAAAATTCTGGAATGAATAGTGGTGATGGCTGCATAACAGTGTGAATATATTTAATGCCACTGAACTCTATACTTATAAAGGGTTAAAATGGTAAATTTTATGATATGTACATTTTACCACAATAAAAAAATAACCTGACAATTTGATTGCATCCTGTCTGATCCCTAATGTTCTCTTTCTCAACTGGTCCTGAACTCATGATATTATTTATAGACCTCTGAAAAACCCAATAACAAATATATTACAGAGTAGAATATAAAATCCTCATGAATTTTGAAGATACTACAGATAACTCCCAAGAAAGTGATATCAGCCATGGGCTGCTTTAAATCACAAACTGCATCCACTGGGGGTACCTACTGTCTTATGCAGTTAAGAGAGATTTCATGAAGAAAGTTCGAGAAGCACAGCTGTAAAATGGTTGCCTATACAGACCGAAAACAGAAGAAGTCCAATATATAATCTGATTGTTACAGACAACTAAATTTGAGAAATCCCTCATGCAAGATAACTGGCCATTTGAAGATGGGACAGAATAAACTTCTACATGGAAAAGCAGAAAGTCAATTCTAACGCTTCCAGAAAGTTAGGAAGTGGTTTATTATAATGGGAAAAGCATGAGCTTAACACAAACACAGGTTTGAATCCCAGTGTGACTTTACGCAAGTAACACATCCGGTCCTATGTGTCTTTTATCTGTAAATGCGGATAAGAACATCTAACTTCAGATTTATAATGAGGAAATAGAAGAGATAATATATTTCAACCCAAATATATTTGAAGTACCTTTCAACATGGTAAATGCTCAGCAAGTATTGGTTTTCTCCCACTCCAGGGAGTCTATTCCTCTGTGGGGAAAAGGCTCATTTTCTAGATCAGTTCTTTAGATCTCTCTTGTCAGCCTGACATTTTCAAGTCAGAATGATGGGACCTAAAAAGCCCTGAGTCTCCCACTTCTTTATTTAAAAAAATAATTATTGTATTTTTCCAGTAAGTATTTTGTCAAGAACTATGAAGGGTCTGAGATGTCACCCTATTTGTAAGCTAACAAGTTAGCTTGCCAGTTTCACGGATGCTGGCAGGATACATGAAACTCCTAAGTCAGAGACAAAAGACTTCAGTAGTCACAGCAATATCAGTAGACAGATCATCAGCCCAATCACACGGGGCAATGCAGAGAGGGCAGGAGATGCCTGCACATGTGGTAGGTTACGGTACAGAAAAGGAACCCTGAGTGTAGGGAACCCAAATCTTTTAAGGACAGTAAGTCTACCTGACCTCCATGGCAAGGAGACATTATGTTTATTATATTGGACAGTAAACAAACCTGACTTTTGCTCAGGAGGGAAATATTATCTCTAACCTTCAAGGCTGTTTGCTATACAAATATTTTTGAAAAAACAGTAAAGAACAAAGAAGAGTCAGTACCTCTGCTAACAACACAGGCAGAAACATGAGAGACCCATTAAGAACTGTCTCCTAATGAGTATTACATACATATACTGAAAAGTTTCTTTCCTTTTTTAAAAAATAAATTTATTTATTTATTTATTTTGGCTGCATTTGGTCTGTGTTGCTGTGCGTGGATTTTCTCTAGTTGCAGCAAGCGGAGGCTACTCTTCGTTGTGGTGCGTGGGCTTCTCATTGTGGTGGCTTCTCTTGTTGCAGAGCACAGGCTCTAGGTGCACGGGCTGCAGTAGTTGTGGCATGCAGGCTCAGTGGTTGTGGCTCGCAGGCTCTAAGCACGCGGGCTTCAGTAATTGTGGTGCACAGGCTTAGTTGCCAGGGAAGTCCCTACAGTCAAAAGTTTCTTATCCAACCTTGTCTTCCAGCCACCAGTTCCCCTCGTCAGAGACAAGCACTTCTCTCAACTTTTTATGTATCTCTTCAGAGATATTCTACGTACCTACAAGTGTGCACGTGCGCACACGAGCACACACAGACACATTTTTTTTTTTAATGGTTGTGATTAGGAACTTCCCTGGTGGTCCAGTGGCTAAGACTCTGTGCTCCCAAAGCAGGGGGCCCAGGTTTGATCCCTGGTCAGGGAACTAGACAGCACATGCCGCAAGTAAGAGTTCACATGCTACAAATGAAGATCCCACACACTTCAACAAAGATCCCACAGACCCAGTGCAGCCAAAAAAAAAAAAAATGGTTGCAATTACATACACTGTACCTTGCTTTTTTCAGTTTTCTTAGGGATGATTTCATTTTGGTCTAATTCCTTCTTAGCATCTGCATAGTAATCCATTGCAAAGCAGTATTACTAGTCCCCCTAGTGATGGACATTTGCTTCCAGGCTTTTATTATTACAAACAATACTGTAAAAAAACAAGTTACACATATATCTTTGAGTACAACTGCGAAAAATGAAATTGCTAGGTGAAAAGTACATGCATTTTTAATATTTATAGATATTGCCAACCTGATCTCCAAAGGCTACAACTAATACAACTCCCACCTTTCAATACAAAAAAAGGGCCAGTTTTCTCATACCAGCCTATAGTACCATTGTTGGCCAACAAAAATAGGGTGAATTTTTACCTATAAACAGGACTTCCAGACATTACTAGTGGGCTTTTCAATACCGCTTATGTCCAAAATTAAGTTTCTAAAGCTTAAGTGTGAGGTAGTGTTATACTGTGGAATGCACACCTAAAAGGGATGGATACAGGACCTAGTTCTGACTTTCCCACTGACTAACACGTTGAATGACGCTGACCAAATCACTTCATTTTTCTGGGCCTCAGTTTTCTCATGCTTTAGTTAGATGACCCTTTCAATCTAAAATGTGTGTACATTACTCATTACTCAAAACTCTAAAGGTTTTTTCTCAAAAGAAAATTATTTCAAAAGTAAAGTTTGCAAATAAGAGCAACATCATATTTCACATTTAAAATTTTTAGAGAAAAGTAGGAAATTTTTTCTTGTTCACATAGTAGCATTTACTTATCCCCCATATACTCTCAAAAGGACTTCGCAGTAAGCCATTTCAATGAGACCAAGACAGCACAGACCAAGAGAACAGCAGGGTACTAAAGTCCACTGCCACCCTCCCTATCTGTACGTCTATTCTCTGTTTCTCTTTTTGTATGTACCTCTCTCTGGTTTTAAACCATACTTGGTTCCAAAAACACATTTAGAGTAACATTTAATTTCTGTCTGTATAGCATAATTCAAGAAAGAAAGTTTTCTTCCCTTGTGCTAATTCTTTCAAAATTGAAAGTATAAAGAAAAAGCAGAAAACCATTTCCCTTTCTCCATATTTGAATAAAAAGGGGGGGGAAAAAGGTGACAACCACACAAGAAGCACCAAGCAATGTTCATTTTCATATATATATACATATATATATATATATAACCTGACTAAAGAGTTGATTCTTTTGAAAATTTTACACTTATTACCTAAGTAACAACAAATTCAAACGCTCAAGTTTTTGTCCTTAAAGAACCTATAAATATTAATTGTTCAAAAAACAACACAAAATTTTAAAAGTTTATTCTACTACTTAAATAAAAGAAAAATCTGGGCATTCCCTGGCAGTTCAGTGGTTAGGACTCCACACTCTCACTGCCAAGGGCCCAGGCTCGACCCCTGGTCAGGGAACTAAGATCCTGCATGTTCCCTGGCACAACCAAAAAACTAAATAAATAATATTTTTTAATAATAGTTTCATCATAATTTTTGGTGGACATATATATATATATATCTTCAAACTCCCTATTACTACTAGGAAGTGGATTACCTCCCAATTACAATCTGTATAATCAAATGATTCTATATCTTGTATAACTATAAAATCACATGAAATTTTAAAAATATGACTTCAAAACATACAATGTATACTCTAAGATGAAGCCATGTCTCTGAGCTACCAAGAGTATAATAAGAAAAAAAATTTTAAAGGCATAAGTATATTTTGTATAGCCTTTTGCCAATTGCTGATTTAAACTAATTCACGATTTACCATGATAGCAAAACAGGATAAAATCCCACTCAGAGGCTGTCGCTCTCCAACACCAGTGCCAGCTCTAGCTTGTTGAGCACCAGCCAAAGGAGAAGGTGGGTAAGTAAGAGGTCTCTATACCATGGCTCGTACAAAGCTGCCTGCCTGCAAATCCACCAGTGGTAAAGCACCCAGGAAGCAGGCCTATAAAAGCCGCTCGCAAGAGTGCGCCCTCTACTGGAGGTGTGAAGAAACCTCATCGTTACAAGCCTGGTACTGTGGCACTCGGTGAAATCAGACATTATCATAAGTCCAGTGAACTTCTGATTGGCAAACTTCCCTTCCAGCCTCTGGTGCGGGAAATTGCTCAGGACTTCAAAGCAGATCTGCACTTCCAGAGTGCAGCTACTGGTGCTTTGCAGGAGGCAAGTTAGGCCTATCTGGTTGGCCTTTTTGGAAACACCAACCCGTGTGCTATCCATGCCATAACAATTATGCCAAAAGACATCCAGGGCTTCCCTGGTGGCACAGTGGTTAAGGATCCACCTGCCAATGCAGGGGACATGGGTTCAAGCCCTGGTCCGGGAAGATCCCACATGCCCTGGAGCAACTAAGCCCGTGCGCCACAACTACTGAGCCTGCGCTCTAGAGCCTGAGAGCCACAACTACAGATCCTTGCGTGCATAGAGCCCATGCTCCGCAACAAGAGAAGCCACTGCAATGAGAAGCCCGCTCACAGCAAGGAAGACCCAACACAGTCAAAAATAAAATAAATTTATTTAAAAAAACAAAACTTAGCTGTTAATTGCAGAAAGGATTTATTCATTAAAAAAAAAAAGACATCCAGCTGGCATGCTGCATATGTGGAGAACATGCTTAAGAATCCACTATGATGGGAAACCTTTCATTCTTCTAAAAAAAAAATCCTCTTCTTCCTGTGACTGGTAGTTCTGAACGTTAGATATTTTTTTCCCATGGGGTCAAAAGGTACTTAAGTATATGATTGCTAGTGGAAAAACAGGGGACAGTAATAAGGTATTGGCAGTTTTTCCATTTTCATTTTTGTGTGATTTTTTTTTTTTTTTTTTTCAGTTTTATGCTGTGGGTCCTGCTTTTTTTTTTTTTTTTTTTTTTATTTTTTGGCTGGGGGGCCTCCTTTTTTTTTTTTTTTTTTTTTTATTTTTTGGCTGGGGGGCCTCCTTTTTTTTTTTTTTTTTTTTTTATTTTTTGGCTGGGGGGCCTCCTTTTTTTTTTTTTTTTTTTTTTAACATCTTTATTGGGGTATAATTGCTTTACAATGGTGTGTTAGTTTCTGCTTTATAACAGAGTGAGTCAGTTATACATATATATATGTTCCCATATCTCTTCCCTCTTTGTCTCCCTTGTGTGATTTTTTTTTTTAATGATTTAATTTTATTTATTTTTGGCTGCATTGGGTCTTCGTTGCTGCACACAGGCTCTCTAGTTGTGGCGACCAGGGGGGCTACTCTTCATTGCGGCGGGCGGGCTTCTCCTTGCAGTGGCTTCCGTTGTGGAGCATGGGCTCTAGGCGTGTGGCCTTCAGTAGTTGTGGCACATGGGCACTAGAGTACAGGCTCAGTAGTTGTGGCACGAGGGCTCGATAGTCGTGGCTCGCGGGCTCTAGAATGCAGGCTCAGTGGTTGTGGTACACGGGCTTAGTTGCTCCACTGCATGTGGGATCTTCCTGGACCAGGGCTCAAACCCATGTACCCTGCATTGGCAGGCGGATTCTTATCCACTGAGCCACCAGGGAAGTCCCTGAATTTTTAATATAAATGTGGGGACATAAAGCATTAATGTAACTCAGAATGTTTCAGTGAACAAGTTTCAGCAGTTCAACTTTATTATAATCATAAATAAACCTATTAAATTTTTCTGCCAAAAAAAATCCCATCCAGAATACTAAAACCTCACTCATAATAATAAAAAAAAAAGAATCAAATTAAAACTACACTGAAGTACCATTTTTTAACCTATTAAACTTTTAGATTTTTGCCAATCTAATAACACACTACACTGAAGAGGCTGATGGGAAATAAGCACTCAATCATTGCCACTGCACACCCCAATGAGGAGAAATCTGATAACTACTATCAAAATTACAAATTGACTCAGTAATTCCAACTCCTGGGTATTTTTCCCACAGATAATATTCATATGCTTGTGAAATGTGCAGAAGGTTATTCACTGCATCATTATTTATAACAGCAAAATTTTGGAAACAAATTAAATGTCCATCAACAGGGAACTTATTAAAGGTGGACTGAATTGTGTCCCTACAAAATTCATATGTTGAAGTCCTAATGCCCAATGTGATGGTATTTAGAGATGGGGCCTTTGGGAGATGCTTAGGTACAGACTGGGGCCCTTATGATGAGATGTGCCCTTACAAGAAAAACCAGAGAGCTCTCTCACGCCTCTCTCTCTCAACCTCTCTCTCTCTCCCCTACATCCCCCACCAACCCCCACCATGTGAGCACACAGTGAGATGCCCCCCCAGCCCACTCCTCTGCCATGTGAGGACACAGTGAAAAGAAGGTCATCTGCACACCTGGAAGACACCCTCACCTGAACCTGACAATGCTGGCACCCTGATCTCAAAACTTCCAGCCTCCACAACTGTGAGAAAATAAATTTGTTGTTTAAGCCATCCAGAGTACAGTATTTTGTTACGGCAGCCTGAACTAATATTACATACATATATGTGTGTGTGTATATATACATATACACACACACATAGTATGATATCATTTACGATACAATTAAAAGTGGGGCAAATGTATATTGTATTTACTTAATTCTTTTTTTAAAAAATCTCTGAAAGCACACACAGGAAGCCAAGAGTGTGTACCCTCTATTTTTAGGTAGAAGGAGTCCTGAGCAGGTGGAGGATCGGGTGGAAGATTTTCATTACACACCTTTTTTTTTTTTTTTTTTTTTTTTTTTTTTGTTTTGGAGTATAATTGCTTTACAATGGTGTGTTAGTTTCTGCTTAAACAAGGCACTCTTGATAATCCCTTCAGTTTGACTAACCTGAAGGTTTCTTCCTCCCTCCAGGCCCAACTCCCCTCTTACTCCCTGTCCTTACAGAATCCAGATGGCCTAACTGCAGGAGTTCCTCCCCACCCATTTTCTTAGCATTTTTACTTTAGAAAACTTGTGATTGTAAATTCTTTCTCTGATCCTTTGAGATGTGAACCTTTTTCAAAGTCTCTTGCCAGCTGTACAATGTGTGAATGTTGTTCTCAAGGACATGGGAGACATCCCTTTGAAATATAGCCATCAAGGAAGATCCCAATTTCTATGGGTGGGTAGAAGTCTGAGTTTGGTGGTCACCTTGCTCCAAGTTGTAAAATTACCTCCTGTCCAGAAGATACAAGTGTGTTCACTTTTCCTTTAGACAAAGTCAATTAGCAAACACACAAAAAATGGCCTAAGATCTCCCCATCCCCACCCCAGCTCTTAAAATCCTTCCAGTCCTTTGTTCCACTGTAGCTCAGTTCTGGTCTCTCCCTTATTGTAATAGTCTTGAATAACATCTTCCTTGCCTGATCAACTTGTCCAGTGAAATTATTGTTTCAACATAACTATGTCTACCAGATGTGCAGGCAAAACCAAAGAGAGGTCTCCAGCGTCTTCTCTGAGCAATAGACTCATATATCCAACTCCCACTGACCATCTCCACTTGGATATCTGAGAGACTTCTCAAACTTAAGATGTCCAAACCTAACTCTCAAAGTTAACCAATCAGTCCCTCTACCATAACCACCACCAACACAAACACAGAAACCATTCCTTTGGGCAATTTCCTCATTTCAATATATGGGAATTTTACAGTCCTGATTGCTCAGGCAACAATCCTTGAAGTTATCCATTACTGATGTCTTTTTTCTCTTGTATCTTGTCGTATGTGGGCCTCTCACTGCTGCGGCCTCTCCCATTGTGGAGCACAGGCTCCGGACGAGCAGGCTCAACGGCCATGGCTCACGGGCCCAGCCGCTCCACGGCATGTGGGATCCTCCCAGACCGGGGCACGAACCCGTATCCCCTGCATCGGCAGGCGGACTCTCAACCACTGCGCCACCAGGGAAGCCCCCATTACACACCTTTTAATATTTTTTTGGATCAAGTGAACATATTACCTATTCCCCAAAATTAAATTAAAAATACTTTTCATTTATGTTAGTTATAATGTGAAACATCTACAAAATTGTTAAACAAGTAATTCTTTATAGAATTGAGGGTATAGGCTCAGGCAGTATATTAAAAAGGCCTCTATCAAGGTTAGGAAACCTGTTCCAGAAGCAACACTGGTGGCATTTCATCTCACCATTTATATCATTTTCATTCTGTCCCTTTCCTCCCTCCCTCGCTCCCTCTCTCTCCCTCTGTCTCTCTTTGCTATGTCCTTTTTCTGTCCCTGTTTTCCCTCCTGTTCCTTTTCTTTTTCTCTCCCTTCGATCCCTCTAACTAAGGTTTCCAGCTACAGCCAGCAGCAACCATAGACTTCAGTCTACCCCTCCAGGGACCTTCCAGCCAACCTCAATAGTAGCAAACATTTATGACTTTTTCTTCAAATCAACCTCAAAAGAAGTGGTAAAATCTCAAAGACAGCAAACATTAGGTTATATTTAGGCAAATGTCATTTCCCCATTTGCAAATGGGTACTTTTCCCTGTAACAGAGTATTTAGAGTGGAAGATACCAGGTCTGACCACAAAAATTATTTCTATACTATACATTTGCAGACTTCTACCCATTTACTGAAATGCATACTATCTGATGATGAGGAAAAGAGATCTGTCTGTTTGTTAACAGAGGTTAGCTAGCACAGAGCCCAAAACAGGAAAAAGCAGGCCCATCATACACCCCAATTTGCTTCTCGGGTCCTCCTCTGGGTAGTTCTCATCTGTCCATTTTAAATTAACAAGTGGCAGATTTGCAGATTTGAAAATTTTTCTGAAAGCTGACATAAAGAAAAATAATGGAAACACACATTTTATAAGCTTTGAACGTTACTATGAAAAAGGAAGGAAGGATCTAGAATTAAGGAATCTAAAAAGAAAAAGAAATCTATTTTTATTTTAAACGGTGAATATAAATCTTATGAGTACAAATTACTCTGGAAAGAAAAAACTTTAAGTCTAATCTAATAAATTCACATCTCAGCTTTGGTTTTAAAGAAGTCTGTCATGACATATTTTGCAAATGTAGTTGAGGCTCTTCCCTTTTCTGATTCTTTTTCATGACCCTCCCAAACCAAGCCTTGGGGTCCCTACTTTCATTGTTCTGAGAGCACACGTTAATTTGGAATTAACTAACAGAGGGCTTCACACATGGTAAACGCTCAAAAGTATTTGCTGCATGAGTTAAAACACTAGTAAATGATGAAACCACCATGTTCTAAACTAATTATTTACCAATAATTATTCATTCCTTTAGAGAGCTCATCTACTTTTAATACCTTTATGCAAATAACTACCTAGGAATAAAAGTTCTTTCACTTACTAGCTATATACCTTGGCCAACTCATTTTGATTTCCGTTTTCTTCAACTGTAAAATGGGGATAACGATGCCCTAGATGCCCTATCTTCATCCAAGAGTATTAAATGTGATAAAAGAAGTGAAAACATTCTGGATACTACAAAGGCAATTATCTATATTTCTAATGCACCATATCTCTAAGGTCACTTAAACATTCTGGCAACTTAAGCTGAACATACCTAAAAGCAAATGCATCATTTGACTCCCCCAAATCTGTTTCTCCTATAGACTTTTCAAAGTTTTATATCTGGATAACTGAAGTCAGTTTTTACTTCCTTCCCTCACTACTACCTTCTACCCAATCACCTAGTCAACCACCAAGGTCTGTCACTCTTCCTCTAATGATTTCCTTCTTTTCCAGCCTACTAACACCTTCCCTTTATTAGCTCATGTCTAGGTCATTGCAACTGATCTCCAAGTGGCTCCTCTTATTCCCCAACAGTCAAATTCAGCCTCCAACTCTCAGCTTTACTTCCAACTGTGTACTTGTCAAATCTATTTCAATCATAGATGGCAATCTTGAGTCCATTCATACTAACATTTACGACGGGCACCTTCTTGCATGGCTTGCATTGATCCCTACCTGCTGGTATTCACACCTTTGTGTGGGCTGAACCTCATCTTTCTTCTAATGATTAGTGAAAAGTGATGTGACTTCACTTCCATGCCTAGGTTACGAAAGATTGTGACTTCCTTCTTGCTAGCACTCTCTTCTCACTTCCTCACTCTGAGGAAACAAGCTGCCAAGTAGTAAGATGCTATATGGAGAGGTCCATGTGGCCAGGAACCAAAGGAGGCCACCAGTGGTCAGTTCATGAGGAACTGAGGTCTGTTTCCAACAGGCCAAAAGAACTGAATTGTGCCAAGAGCCACAAGAATGAGCCAGGAAGTGGATCCTTCCCAGCTGAGCCTCAAGATGACTGTAGCCTTGTGGAAGACCCAGAGCCAGACCACCCAGCAATGCTGCACAGACATTACCGACCCAAAGACACTGTGAGACAAAAAAACGCTGCTGTTTAATTTGGGGATAATTTGTAACACAATAATAGATAACACACTATCTCATATATTTCTAAATAAACTCCAGGTGGATTAAAATTAAACATAATTAATTATAGTTAACATAATTAAACATAAATTAAATATAAAAACCACCAAATCATCTTAAAACTAAATGAAAACAAATATTCATAAAAATAATTTTCTATTATTATTTCTAATATTTTCTATTATTCTGTGCTGAAAGTAATTTCATCAAGAAATTGAAAAGATGGGAATTCCCTGGCAGCCCAGTGGTTAGGACTCAGTGCTTTCACTGCCATGGGCCCGGGTTCAATCCCTGGTTGGGGAACTAAGATCCGGCAAACCACGTGCCATGGCAAAAAAAAAAAAGTGAAAAGACAACCCACAGAACAGGAGAAAATATTTGCAAATCATATATCTGATAAGGAAATTGTATGCAGAATACATAAAGAACCCTTACAACTCAAAAAAAACCCCCAAAATCCAAATTAAACATGGCCAAAGGACATCAACAAAAAGTCTACAAATAATAAATGCTGGAGAGGGTGTGGAGAAAAGGGAACCCTCCTACACTGTTGGTGGGAATGTACGTTGGTGTAGCAGCTATGGAGTACAGTACAGAGGTTCCTTAAAAAACTAAAAATAGGGGCTTCCCTAGTAGCACAGTGGTTAAGAATCCACCTGCCGGGACTTCCCTGGTGGTGCAGTGGTTAAGAATCCGCCTGCCTCCCGGGTTTCGGCACCAAAAAAACAAAAACAAAAAACAAAAACGAAAAACAAAAAAAGAATCTGCCTGCCAAGGCAGGGGACACGGGTTCGAGCCCTGGCCCAGGAAGATCCCACATACTATGGAGCAACTAAGCCCGTGTGTTACAACTACTGGGCCTGTGCTCTACAGCCCATGAGCCACAACTACTGAACCCACGTGCTACAACTACTCAAGTCCATGCACCTAGAGCCTGTGCTCCGCAACAAGAGAAGCCACTGCAATGAGAAGCCCGCGCACCACAACGAAGAGTAGCCCCACTCGCCACAACTAGAGAAAGCCCGCGCACAGCAACGAAGACCCAACACGGCCAAAAATAAATAAAAATAAAATAAAATAAATTTATTAAAAAAAAAACTAAAAGTAGAGTTATCTTATGATCCAGCAATCTCACTCCTGGGCATATATCCGGAAAAGACAAAACTCTAACTCAAAAAGATACATGCACCCCAATGTTCACAGCAGCACTATTTACAATAGCCAAGACATGGATGCAACCTAAATGTTCATCAACAGATGAATGGATAAAGAAGATGTGGTATATATATACAATGGAATACTACTCAGCCATAGCCATACAAAAAAATAATGCCATTTGCAGCAACATGGATGGACCTAGAGATTATCATACTAAGTGAAGTAAGTCAGACAGAGAAAAACAAATATCATATGATATCACTTATATGTGAAATCTAAAAAAAGATACAAATTAACTTATTTACAAAACAGAAATAGACTCACAGACATAGAAAACAAACTTATGATTATCAAAGGGGAAGGGGGTAGGGATAAATTAGAAGTTTGGGATTAACAGATACAAATTACTATATATAAAATAAACAACAAGAACCTACTGCATAGCAGAGGGAACTATATTCAATGTTTTGTAATACCCTATAATGGAAAAGAATCTGATATATATATATATATATAATATATATATATATGACATTTGCTGTATACCTGAAACTAGCACAATATTGTAAACCAACTATAGTTCAATTTAAAAAAAATGGCCAAAACCTCTGAACAGACATTTCTCCAAAGAAGATAAGACAAATGACCAGTAAGTACATGAAGATACTCAACATTATTAGTCATCAGGGAAATGCAATTCAAAACCACAATGCACCACCACCACCATTCCATACCCACTAGGATGGCTAAAACCAAAAGGACAGACAATAACAAGTGTTGATGAGAAGGTGAAGAGATTAAAACCCTAACACACTGCTAATAAGAAGGTAAAATGGTGCAGCAGCTTTGGAAGATGGTCTGACAGTTCCTCAAAAAGTTAAACAAGGGCTTCCCTGGTGGCACAGTGGTTGGGAATCTGCCTGCCAATGCAGGGGACACGGGTTTGAGCTCTGGTCCAGGAAGATCCCACATGTCACGGAGCGACTAAGCCTGTGCACCACAACTGCCAAGCCTGCGCTCTAGAGCCCGTGAGCCACAACTGCTGAGCCCATGTGCCACAACTACTGAGGCCCACGCACCTAGAGCCTATGCTCCACAACAAGAGAAGCCACCTCAATGAGAAGCCCGCGCACAGCAACAAAGAATAGCCCCCGCTCACCGCAACCAGAGAAAAGCCTGCGTGCAGCAACAAAGACCCCAAAATAAAATAAATAAATAAATAAAAGTTAAACAGTTACCATATGACCCAGCAATTTCACTCCCAGGTATATATCCAAGAGAAATGAAAACATATGTCCACACAAAACTAGAACACAAATGTTCAAAGCAGCATTATTCATAATAACCCCAAAATGGAAACAACCCAAATGTCCATCAACTGATGAAGAGATAAGCAAAACATGGTATATACATAAGTGGAGTATTATTCAGCCACAAAAAGGAATAAAGTAACAATATATGTGACAACATTTATAAACCTTGAAAACATTATGCTAATTAATTTTCTAAGTCTGCAAAGCCAAAGCCCAGGGTTTGAACCACATTCTTTACTAAATTTCAACCACTCCCTAAGACATAACCTGAAATCTCCATTTTTTAAAACGGGATAGTAGAAAATTACAGGTAAGCAGTTGAATTTACGGCTCTCAAGTTCCAGAGAGAGCTGTTGAGGCCATGGAAAAGACTGAGATAACAAACAGAAAACATGAGCTTAAGAACAGAAGATGATGAAGTAACACACCAGCTTCTAAAGGAAAAGAGCCAACCAAAGAAATGAAAAAGGAGCAATTAGATGACAGTTAGAGCAATAAAGGAGAAACCAAGAGAAAGTAATGTCAAAAAAGTCAAGAAAAGAATAATAACAGATACACTTACAGAGATATCAACTGGAATAGGAATCTAAAAACATTCATCATTTTTTACTCATATCCTTGGTAAGGACAGAGCCAACTGTCATGGGTTGAGCAATAAATGAGGGCTAAGGAAATGGAGGCAGTTTGAGTGTAAACTGTTTTTAAGGGGAAAGGATTTAGATTAGTTTTCATTATTGTTGCTGTTTTTAAAGTCTAGAGCTTTGGGCCTCACAGGAAGAAGTCAGGGAAGAAGGAGCAATGCAGGACAATTTTAATGGATAAAATTGTTTGATCAGTGTCATAGAGTACAAGGGGATAAATTCGATTGAGAGGTAGGCTGAAGGATTAGCTTCAAACAAGCCTCATTTAAGTAAAGAGATATGTCAGTATGTAAATGCAGTAATGCGTTATATATCTGCATCCTTGGGGAAGAGTTCCACATAAATGAATTTTCCAGATATTTAAGCATTTAAAAAAATTTTTTAGTATTTTCCTTGAAATTGTTCACCACTGTATCTTACAGTTCTTTGCTTAAACAGACTGTGCTTTCCTGGATGACTTAAGGTCATTGTAACTCTGATTATATTACTAGGAAGTAATACAGCTTAGTCTGCATGTTAACTTTTCAAATCTTTGACTGTCCTATGCTGTCAGTTGCCATTTCCTGTTACACTTCCCCTGATAACTTTTTTCATTTGTGCTTCCAACAGATTCTAGTTTGAAAATTATATAACCAGTAAATAATACCCTAAGTAAGGGATAATAGGGTCCTGAATCAAAGTATAGAAGTAAAGTATATGGCTTTATGACAGTGTTAAGAAACCTGTTTCACTTTTTAATTCAATTAAGACTGGGTTTCAAAGAGTTGAGGATGTCAGAAGACTCACCTCTGGCTACATGAAATATTATTTTATCTTGCTTCCTTAAGTCATATCAAAATAACCCTGCCAAGTTACTGATAATTTTATAAGGTTAGTCTTAAACCACAAAAGAAAAAGCATCAGGCATTCCAAAAGTGAGCCTAGACATCTCACAGTAACTAAATATACTTTCCTGTCATATAATCACTTATCAATAAAAAGTTATAATCTTCTACACTTTGTTTCTGTGTGTTAATATAGTCTTGCATATTTCACATATATGGATATTATTCATGATAAATGTATATCCTTCATGAAATCTTGGCTTTAATCCCTTTCAAATTTCACAACTACAAACAGCGCAAAAGCTAAAAAGAACCGAGAGCTAAGCACACAGGCAGTCAGTTAACCAAAATTTAAGAATGAATTCCTATAGTTCCAATACCATGAGATATTCCAATTTCATTCATTCTTAAGATTCTGAATAATCCAGCAATTCCACTTCCAGGTATTTATCTGAAGGAAAGGAAAACACTAACTCAAAAAGATATCTGGACACCCCTGTTCATTGCAGTGTTATTTACAATAGCCAAAACATGGAAGCAACTTAAGTGTCCATCAGATGGTCAGTGATGACTGGACAAAGAAAACGTGGTATATATACACAATGGAATATTATCCAGCCATAAAAAAGAAGGAAATCTAGCCATGTGCACCAACATGGATGAACTTTGAGGGCATTATGCTAAGTGAAATAAGTCACAGAGAAGAGACAAATACTGTGTTCTCTCTCTTACATATGGGATCTAAAAAACAAAACAAAATTCATAAATATAGAGAACAAATTGAGGGTAGCCAGAGGGAGGGGTGGGTGAAATGGGTGAAGGTGATGAAAAGGTACAAACTTCCAGTTATAAAATAAATAAGTCCTGGAAATGTAATGTACAGCATGGTGACTATAGATACCATATAGATACCATATACTATATCAAACATTTGAAAGTTGCTGGGACTTCTTGGTGGTCCAGTGGTAAAGAATCCACCTTACAACGCAGGGGATGAGGGTTCGATTCCTGGTCAGGGAACTAAGATCCCACATGCCGTGGGGCAACTAAGCCCACGTGCCACAACTACTGAGCTGGTGTGCCTCAACTAGAGAGCCTGCGTGCTGCAAACTACAGAGCCCACGCACTCTGGAACCCACGCACCACAACTACAGAGCCCATGCGCCCTGGAGCCTGCATGCCACAACTAGAGAAGAGGAAGCCCCACGCACCACAACTAGAGAGAAGCCTGCGTGCTTCAACGAAGAGCCTGCACGCCTCAACGAAGGTCCTGCGTGCTGCAACTAAGACCCGATGCAGACAAAAATAAATAAAATAATAAATAAATAATAAATAAATATGTTTTTAAAATAAGAAAGTTGCTAAGAGAATTCTCATTAAAAAAAAAATAACTCTGTGTGGTGACAGATGGTAACTAGATCTGTTGGGGTGATCATTCCACAATACATACGAATATCAAATCTTTATGTTGTACACCTGAAACTAATATAATGTTACATGTCAAATATTTCTCAATTTGGAAAAAAAGATTCTGGATGGTTATACCCACCTATCCTTTACATATCAAAAACAAAAAATAAAGCTGCCATTGCTTCTCCAGTACTCACTTCCTGTTCCTTCAGTTTTTCATTCATATCAATGAAAATTAATAAATGTAGAATCTTTCAAAGACAGAGAGGTGTGAGTGGCCTGATCGAGTCAAACTGAAACATCTCACTAGTTTAGAGTTTTGGAGGCACTAGTAGTTGTACTTTTGCCTCTGTATTCAGATTATTTATGTACATCTCTCCTTCTAAATCACAAACACCATGAGGGCAAGAATCTTTTCTGATTGAATGATTCCATCCATCACTGGATAAACATGTTTTGAGCACCTAGCATTTGCTAGCCTCCGGAGAGAGCTGAGTTCAACAGTCCCTACCCTCAACAAGCAAGGGAAGCAGACTTACTGTAAACAAATTACAATATAGGAAAAACAAAAGGGAGTATAGAATCAAGTCAGAGAAAAAATTAGCTCTAGAGTCGTAGAGGAAGTTCAGGGGTACATTTATGTGTTCTCCAAAAGGCCTTCAATAAATACCTGTTGAATGAATGGACAAATGAATGAATTAAATCTTGCTAATAAAGATGAGACCCCAGGTCCAAATGAAATGTTATTAGTTACTTCTGAAGTTAGTGAAAAAACGTCATCCTTCAGCAACTGAAGGAATGCAGACTCCAGCACACCCCGACCTCAGGCTATCACCGTGGAGAAAGGGCCGTACCTGTACTGCCAGCCTTTGGCACTGCCGCCTCGGCTGCTGCCGCTGCTGTTTCCACCCCCACAGCTGCTGTTGCTGCTGTTCTTGTTCGGGGTCACCGCGGTGGCCAGGCCCTCCAGCCTTCCTTCGCTCTCGGAGACTTTCACTGTTGACACTGGTTCACCCCCCTGCATCTTAACTCCAAAGTCCATTTGCCTTTCTTGGGCGGGAGAGAACAACTCTGTAATTTTGTAAGTGATAAGATTTAAGATCTGATCTGAAGGTGATCCCAGTTGCTAAAACAGACGGCGGCTGGTGTAGTAATCATCAAATGGTCCAGGGGAGGAATACAAGCATTCCCCCTGAAGGAAAACTTTTAAGAGGAGAGGGGTAGCGATGAGGACAGATGTCCTTTCAATATATATCTCCTTCCGGGCAAAAGCAAGGAGAAAAAAAATCACCCTGCCAGAGGATCTGGTGGCATGCTCAAAGAAGAAGCAGGAGCAGCGTGGGGAGGTCGCGGACTCTAGCCAGGAGTACTGGGCGAAGGACGGACCACGGACGGGAACCCGCGGCCTGACCTCTGCGCTGACTGGCCCGCCGCGCTCCCTCTGCTCCTCCGGCCGGTCCTCAGCGGGAGGGTCCGGTCCAGCCCGCTCGGCGGTTCCCGCCGCAGCCCTCGAGAAAGAGCTGGAGCCGCCCGCGGGCAGCCCGGGAGGAGGGTCGGAGAAGGAGGCCGCCGAGGGCGGGACGCTGGACTCCAGGGGCG
>NW_006772547.1:189146-234632 GCF_000442215.2 Lipotes vexillifer | reverse complement strand
GCGGTCCCCGCCGCAGCCCTCGAGAAAGAGCTGGAGCCGCCCGCGGGCAGCCCGGGAGGAGGGTCGGAGAAGGAGGCCGCCGAGGGCGGGACGCCGGCTCCCAGGGTCGCCTAGCCTCCAGGTAGAGGCGAGCCGCTCGGGGCGACTTCCTCCAACACCCCCGGCCCTGGGCCCTCGACTGGGTTCCCAGGGGCGGGACGAGTCCCTTGCCCTCTCTCCAGCCCAAATGTGAAAACCACAGCTGCAGCCACCACCCCACCCACTGCCCCGAGTCTGGTCACCCGCCCGCCTGCTCTCTCCCCCCCACTTCCCTTCCGGAGTAGCGTGAGCTCACTTCCCCCAGAGCAGAAGCCCCTGGCGCCATCTTGGAGCAGGGCACGGGGCCCTGAAGGGGCGGAGCCTCGGCGATGGCTGTGCTGAGGCGGCGGACTCCGAACAAAGGGAGGCGGTGGGCAGCAGAGGGAGGAGGTGGTGGGACAACCAAGGAGGGAGAAACAAAGGAGTTAGTGCCCTACTGGAGGGTGACTTCCGGCCTTCCTAACCCGGGCCAGGCCTTCCATTTGAGGGCCCATTTCAGTCATTTTAGGAAGAAAGCTTATAAAAATAATATCATTTCTATAAGGAATTACAAAACCATTTCTTCATTTTAGTTATTTTGAGAAAAAAAAAAGTATGATATTGGCATAAGGCAAATCAGTGTTATAAATGAAAAAGAAACTGTCCTGGAAATTAGAGCTCTCGGTATCAAAGTATCAAAGTATTCCTTCTAACCTCAGACAACTCATTCACCCTCCTTAGACCTAGATTTTTGCATTTGTGAAATAAGAGTGTTTAGGTGATTTCTAAAGTCCCTTCTAATTGTAAATAATAGTTTCTAACAATTGAACGTACACCATATGCGAAACACTATGGCAGAGGCAAAGAAGTATTACTCAAAGAAAGTAAATAAAGTAATAAAGTAGATACAGATATACAGGTAATTAAGGCCATGAGGAAAATAAAAGGAGATGATATAGAAAATAAGCATGATGGAATAGAGAACTTACTTTAGAAAAAACAGTTGAGGAAAGTCAGCTATGAGGAGATGGCATTTAAAGTGAGAGAATAAAGAAACGTGAGAAAGCTAAGGGAATAGCAAGCTTTACTTATTTTGGGAGATGAGAGACCTGGGACCTGGAGCATAGTGAATAAGAGAGTGGTGTGAAATAAAAGTGAAGAGATAGGCAGAGAAATTTGGATTTTATTGTAAGTGCAATGGAAAATCATTGAAAATTTTAATAAAGGAGGATTGTGATCTGACCTATGTTTTTAAAATATCTCTCTATTCTTTACAGCAGATGGTGCTGGGACACTGGCTATTCACATACAGAAGAATGAAACTGGACCCCTACCTCACACCATACACAAAAGTTAACTCCAAGTGTATGAAAGACATAAATGTAAGAGCTAAAACAATAAAACCCTTAAAACAAAAACATAGGCGTAAATGTCCACAACCTGGGGTCAGGCAAAGCCTTTTGGATACAACATCAAAGCATAAGTGACAAAAGAAAAAATAGATTGGGTTTCATGAAAATTAAAAACATTTGTTCTGGGCTTCCCTGGTGGTGCAGTGGTTGAGAGTCCGCCTGCTGATGCAGGGGCACGGGTTTGTGCCCCTGTCCGGGAAGATCCCACATGCTGCGGAGCGGCTGGGCCCGTGAGCCATGGCCGCTGAGCCTGCACATCCAGAGCCTGTGCTCCGCAACTGGAGAGGCCACAACAGTGAGAGGCCCGTGTACTGCAAAAAAAAAAAAAAAAAAAAAAATTTGTTCTGTAAACCATACCATCAAGGAAGTAAAAAGGCAATCCATAAAATGGAAGAAAAATATTTTCAAACCATATATTTGACAAGGGACTTATATCCAGAATATGTAAAGAGCTCTTACACCTCATTAATAAAAAGATAAATAACCAAATTTTAAAATGGACAATGGAACTGAATAAATATTTCTCCAAAGAAGATATAGCAAAGGTCAATAACTACATTAAGAAGTTCTCAACATAGTTACTAACCAAGGAAACAGAGGTCAAAACCACAATGAAAGAGCACTTCACACCCACTAGGATGGCTACAATCATAAAGGTAGAGAAGGGAATACCCTGGCAGTCCCATGGTTAGGACTCCACGCTGTCACTGCCGAGGGTGCAGGTTCAATCCCTGGTCGGGGAATTAAGATCCTATAAGCCATGTGGTGTGGCAAAAAAAAAAAAATATATATATATATATATATATATATATATATATTATATGTGTGTATATATATATACCTTTTACATATATAAATATATACCTTTTATATATATAAATAAATATTTATTTATTTATTTATTTATATAAAAGGTAGAGAACAACCAAACCAATGTTGATGAGGGTTGTGGAGAAACTGGAACCCTCATACACTGCTAGTGGAAATGTAAAATGCAGTTATATCCACACAATGGAATATTAGTTGGCTATAAAAGGAATGGAGTGCTAATATATGCTGCAACAAAGATTGACTTCAAAAGCATTATGCTGGGCTTCTCTGGTGGCGCAGTGGTTGAGAGTCCGCCTGCCGATGCAGGGGACACGGGTTCGTGCCCCGGTCCGGGAAGATCCCACATGCCGCGGAGTGGCTGGGCCCGTGAGCCATGGCCGCTGGGCCTGCGCGTCCGGAGCCTGTGCTCCGCAATGGGAGAGGCCACAACAGTGAGAGGCCCGCGTACCGCAAAAAAAAAAAAAAAAAAAGCATTATGCTAAGTGAGAGAAGCAAGAAAGCAAAAGCCACATATTGTGTGATTCCATTCATATGAAATGTCCAGAATAGGCAAATCTATAGAGGCAGAAGGTAGATTAGTGGTTGCCAGACCTGGGAGGAAGGAGGAATGGGGAGTGACTGCTAATGTGTATGAGGTTTTTGAGGGGTAATAAAAATGTTTTTAAATTAGATTAGTGGTGATGGTTGCATAATCTTGTGAATATACTAAGACCCATTTAAATGTACACTTTTTAAAAAAATATTTATTTATTTATTTATTTGGCTGCACTGGGTCTTAGTTGTGGCATGTGGGATCTTTAGTTGCAGCATGCGGACTCTTAGTTGCAGCATGTGGGATCTAGTTCCCTGACCAGGGATTGAACTCGGGCCCCCTGCAGTGGGAGTCTTAGCCACTGGACCACCAGGGAAGTCCCTAGCTGTATGCTTTAAACAGGTGAATTCATGGTAGGTGAATTAAATCAAAATAAAGGTATGTTTTAAAAAACAAACTCTCTACCTGCCACATAAAGAATTAATTTTAGTGGGAGAAAAAGAGGAAGTAGGGAGGCTAGTCAGGAGGCTATTACAGGAAATGAAGTGAGAAGCGATGCTACTGAGAAGACTAGGGTGATGGCAGTCAGGATAGAAAAAAGTAAGTCCATCTAAACTGTATGGAGGTAGGAGTGGCTACGGTGCTGTAAATAGATTGGATTTGCAACAGTGCAGTAATATTCTTACAGGCTTTTCCATTTCTGATCTTTTCTACACTTTTCACAGATCACAACTCTGATCATGCCCCTTTGAAACTCAGAACCTTCCAAAGACTTTTCATTATTTATGGAATAAATTCCAAACTTCTCTATCCAAGAAAAAAATAGCATGAAGGTTGTTGTAATAGCTATAGGATTTAAAGTTATCCTTTTATAGTCCAATACTGACTGAGATAAAGATCTCTAAATAACCAATGAGTTCAGCCAGCTATAGAAGTAAGCCACACTTGGACTACCCTGGTGGCACAGTGGTTAAGAATCCACCTGTCAACAAAGGGGACACGGGTTCAATCCCTGGTCCGGGAAGAACCCACATGCCGCAAAGCAACTAAGCCCGTGCACCACAGCTACTAAGCCTGTGCCCTAGAGCCTACGTGCCGCAACTACTGAGCCTGCGTGCTGCAACTACTGAGGCCCATGTGCCTAGAGCCAGTACTCTGCAACAAGAGAAGCTACCACAATTAGAAGCCTGTGCACCGCAACGAAGAGGAGCCCCCGCTCGCCGCAACTAGAGAAAGCCCACGTGCAGCAACGAAAACCCAGTGCAGCCAAAATTTTAAAAAATAAAAAAGAATTAACTAATTCCACTACTGATGAAATAAACAAATCCTGAAAGAATTTATTTAAAAAAAAATAGTAAGCCACCCTCGACCAAGATCATCCAGGCTCCAATCAAGGAAAAGAAGCCTTATGAGTGTACACCTTCACTGGAGAAATGGCAGATGTGAAGGATGAACATGCCAACCCAAGGATAAGGGACAACACAGAGTCTGGAAAAGGCCTCAGCTTTAGAGACCCAGAAACTATTTTGTCATTGCTCCCAGTAGTGATGAGACTTGGGGACTAGCCCATGCTAACCAAATGCACAACAGACTGATGTGTAGCAACTGCAAAGATAAGTGTTACTTAATAATGAAAAATACAGTACAGAGTACTCAAGTTTGGTGTCAGCACTTTCCATGCAAGAAACTCAACAGGATAAGCTAAATCATTACCAGAAGTTTACATGACGGTCATGGAATCAGAGCCCGGAGAGTTGATTGATAGATGTTTTGTTTTGTTTTGTTTTGCAGTACGCGGGCCTCTCACTACTGTGGCCTCTCCCGCTGCGGAGCACAGGCTCAGCGGCCATGGCTCACCGGCCCAGCCGCTCCACGGCATGTGGGATCTTCCCGGACCGGGGCACGAATTCGTGTCCCCTGCGTCAGCAGGCGGACTCTCAACCACTGCGCCACCAGGGAAGCCCTAATTTTTTTTTTAAGTAAAAACTTTTTGTTGTTGTACAGTACAGTCTGAGTCTGACTTTCATTCAATGTCTAAGGAGAAAAGAGGGCATACAATTTGAACAAGGGAAATAAAGAAAGGCACTTTTTTTTAATGCCTTCAAAGAAGGATATGTTCATCTTTTTGAAGAGTTTAAGGTGCATTCCCCAGTATTCCAGCTGGATGATGGATCAGTGCATCCTTCCACATGGAAAGAAGCTGCATAGCATAGTGGTCAAGAACATGGGCTTATGTGTCCATGCACATGGACACTGATTGCATGCATGTGACCTTAGGCAAGTTACCTAAACTCTTTGTACTTGTTTCCTTGCCTGAAAATGGGAGTAATAACGTTTCTGCTATGGATTGAATTGTGGCTCCCGAAAATTCATCTAATCTCCAATCAGTGTGATGATATTCAGAGATGGGACCTTAGGAGATAATTAGGTTTTGATGAGGTCATGAGCTTGGGGCCCCCATGATGAGATTAGTACCCTTGTAAGAAGAGACACCAGAGTGCGCTCTCTCTCTCTCTCTCTCTCTCTCTCTCTCTCACACACACACACACACACACACACACACACACACACACATGGCGCCCTGCCATGTGAGGACACAGGGAGAAAGAGGCCATCTGCAAGCCCAGAAGACAGTTCTCACCAGAAACTGGTGAGTTTGATCTTGGACTTCTAGCTTTCAGAACTGAGAAAATCAATGTCTGTTGTTTAAGCCATCCAGTCTATGGTATTTTGTTATGACAGCTGAAGGTAAGACAATCTCCCTTTTGAGTGATTATCAGCATTAAATGAAATGACAAATGTAAAGTCTGACACATGACATGCCATGTGCTTAGCAAGTGTTAGCCATGATTACTAGAAGAATAGGGTTTACCAAGTAAAATGAATGGTTGTGTTTGGTGAGGGCACCTTTCCCCTGGACATCTCTGAAGACATCCGACATATTTCTATGGTAGAATACCAGCTTTGCCTCCCAGATGAAATGGAGTTTTCCAGAGGTAACAAAAGAGATCTGTCAGGGTACGTAAATGAAGAGTCCTAAGAACGTTGCCTGGAATTACCAGCTTGTGGTGTCTGGGTGAAAACACAGGTGCACAGGGTGATCCCTGCTTCAGTGTCACCCCCTCACAGAGGCCTTCCCTGACCACTCACTCTGTACAGAGTAGCAGCCCTCCTCATTTCTCCACCCTTTTACCCTGCTTTAGTTTTCTTAAAAGCATCTGACATTATATGCTTTGTTGTGCATTTTTTGTCCACTCACTAGAATGTAAGCTGCACAAGGAGTCAACTCTTTTTTTTTTTCTGAAAGAGTCGATTTCTTTTCTGTCTCCCCAGGGAAGAGTAATTTATTTCCCTGAAGCACAGGAGACCTGCTTTCTCTATGAGCCTGCAGCTGTGGCAGCTGGAATGAAGAGGTGGACAGGCCGCAGAGAAACTGGAGACAGGAGGGGAGTGGGAAGCAGTACTTAATCCCATGAGAGCTGCTGTGAGAATAAGGCTGTGGACCTGCAATTTCTATTTTTTAAAAAATGAAGGAAGGAAAAGAGAAAAACAGAAATTCTGAGAAGACAAAATGTTCACATTCACAGCAGATGTTACTACTACTGTGGTGAAACAGAATTTCAATGAACCAGGAGCCCCATCCTCCCTGCTTGCAGCTTAGACTGAAATCCTTAGCCATTTCCCAGTCCAATGGGGTGATTCAGCTGAAGGGCTCTAAGCTAGCGAGTGTTTCACTGGAAACACTCCCCTGCCAAGCTCAAGGCTCCTTGTGGGAGTAAAAGAAGCAGACACTCTCAGGGCTTTTGTTTGAGAGGAGGAAGGAAACTTGACAAAGAGAGACTGGAGCTGTGCTCAGAGTTTGATAAAATGATTTTTTTCCTCCCTTTCTTTGCCTCCCCCAGCACCTCTCCCCTGAATCCCTATTGAGCCTGAAAGTATTTTGCTTAAATAAACAGTAGACAGTGATATTAGCTCTTCAAACTGTTATAAAATGAGAACACGTGTTCCTTCAATGTGATGTGCTCAGCCTGTCTGTTTTTAGACTCATTTGGCTATAGTGCAGGTAGTGTTTTGCTGACAGAAGCCCATAAAAATGCAAAGTCAATGGGAGCCACATGACCTTTCCATCAACTGGTGAATACCCTCGGAAAGGAGAGAAAGAAAAGCCAGCTAATGCTTTATCATGAAACCACATGGGTGTGAATTCTGGGGGTCAGCATGCGAATTTACTGTTCCCATCAAGTAAGTCAGTTGACAAGAGAACATTGATTTACTTGACAGGATATGTGCCAACGTCTCTTTTGAAAACACCGCATCCCATCACCAAAACAACAACAAAGTAAATACTAGGGTAGCATTTTTCAATACGTGCTCCACACAATATTGCAGGATATTAATAGGTGTTACTTGATTTAAATTTTTTCTTGCTGTGATTAGATACATTTGAAAAACACTGATTTTTTTTTTTACACCAGTTCCTTTATTGCAGGACTTCTTGGAGGATTTAATATGCTAATGTACATCATATATCTTTCTAAGAGAGATAGAAGGTGCAATATTTCCCAAAATTATTTGACCACAGAACTCCTTTTACATAGAACATCTCCCAGGAAGAGTATCCACCAAGTTTATAGGTTGGGACACCCCTAGAAAGCAAGTAGAATCTTATGAGGAAAGCCATCCAGATTAAATTTACCTTATTTTGCAAGTTTTAGCGTCATTTCTCTCTGCAAGCTCCCCTGATTCTGCATGGCTTAGAATTCTTAGCATGAGAATAGTTCCCCTGGGTGGTGATTTTAGGATCAAGGTCTCAGATGTGGCCATAAAGCCCCTGGCAGGGAAAGAGTTGCAACTTCAAGGCCCTAAGCATTGAAAAGATGGTGTTTCTCATATATAATTCCAAATAAAAATAATACTAACCTGTGAAACAAATGAAAAAGAGCCCAACAAAGTTTGGATTTCCCCCATCAAACTGGAAATACTTAGAAGGGCGGGGCTTTACGGTGTGCCAAGCAGCTACCTAGTCTGCTCATTGGGTGGCCCAGCACTGCCCTGGAGAGATGCCCTCCCGCCTGGGAGAAGGGAGATCCTAAGGACCCTCTTACTGGTCTACCCTTGTACAAATGGACTTAATTCAATCTCTTTCCCATATGTGAAAGGAGACTCGGGAAGGTGAAGTGGTAGAAAGCTTGCAACAGGAAGGGAGCTAGAGATATGAACCCACTGACAGGCCTAGGGCAACAGGGAACTGGGCCTAGTTTAGCTAAGTGGATTGCGTATTTGATGGTTTTGCCTTGGGCCCTCTTTTTTGTCTTTTTTTTTTTTTCCAGTCTTTTTTTTAGTCTTTTGGTCTGAATAACTATCATGGATTCTACACTTAAGGTCTCTGTGGGGCTATGTTTGCATTTACATGAAGTCTTTAATGTAAATCTTTGATAAGCAAGAACAGACATAATCTCTTTCATATAAGAACTCCTCCATTCCCACTCCCCTCCCAGACTGTGAGCACCTCGAGGGCAGATTGCTAGATCCTGAGCACTTATCATATATTAACGAATATATGTGGAATCTAGAAAAATGGTACAGATGAACTCGTTTGCAAGGCAGAAATAGACATGCAGATGTAGAGAACAAACATATGGATGCCAAGCGGGGAAAGCGGGGGTGTGGGGTGGTGGTGGGATGAATTGGGAGATTGGGACTGACATATATACACTAATATGTATAAAATAGATAACTAATAAGAACCTGCTGTATAAAAAATAAAATAAAATTCAAAAATAAAATAGTGATGGTTTCTCTTTTTCCTCATCTTCTTGACCTAAAATGAGGTCTGCCTAGAGAAAAGATTAAATGGTCTCAGATTTTCAAAGCCAATGAATATTGTTTCTTATTTCTTCTCTGAAAGCCTTCATTATAGTCATTAATTGAACAAATATTCATTGCACATGAATTATATGCCAGGTATTCTGCTAATTGCAAAGGTAACAACCATAAATAAGATATAGCTTCTGCCCCCAAAGTCTATGTATAGAGCTGGGAAGGCAGATCTTAAACAAGAAATTTAAAATAAGTGAGAAGTGTCAAGATAGATGTATCAGGACTTCCTGGGCGGCACAGTGATTAAGAATCCGCCTGCCAATGCAGGGGACACAGGTTCAAGCCCTGGTCCGGGAAGATCCCACATGCCGTGGAGCAACTAAGCCCGTGCGCCACAACTACTGAGCCTGTGCTTTAGAGCCTGCGAGCCACAACTACTGAGCCCGCGTGCCACAACTACTGAAGCCTGTGTGCCTAGAGCCCGTGCTCCACAACAAAAGAAGCCACTGCAATGAGAAGCCCGCGCACCGCAACAAAGAGTAGCCCCCGCTCACCGTAACTAGAGAAAGCCCGTGTGCAGCAATGAAGACGCAAAGCAGCCAAAAAATAAATTAAAAAAAAAAAAACTCACTTACTTAACAACAACAACAACAAATGATAGATGTGTCAATAGTATGGAGCCTGAGGAGAAAGAGATTGGTGGGTGGGTGGGTTTTTTTTTTTTTTTAACCTAATGTAGCAATCAGAGAAGGGCTTCTTTTTTTTTTTTTAATATATATATTTATTTATTTATTTTTGGCTGTGTTGGGTCTTTGTTGCTGCGCACAGGCTTTCTCTACCTGCGGTGATCGGGGGATGAATTGAAGGATGAATTGAAGACAGAGTGAAGCAATATTCCGGGTAGAGGGAAGAACATGTTCAAAGATGAGAGGGAAGAGATATAAGAGGAACTTAAAGGCCAGGATGGCCAGGTATCAAAAGGAATATAACAGAAGATGAGTCTAGGGAGGTAGTGAAGGATCAGATGCCAGGCCAAGGAGAAATTTGGACTTTTTCTAAAACACAAGAGGAGCCACTGAATGATTCCAAGCAAAAGAATTAATTACATGATGAGATTTAGATTGTTTAATATAGAATAACATTCTTTCTAGACCTAGCTTCTACTTGGACCTAAGTACACCCTTGCCCTGAATTAGGTTCTTAGGAAGGGTTCTGTTCCCATTCATTGCTGGATTTTAAGTCGAAAAATGACACCTGGCTCCACTGCCAGGTCTTGCAAGCCATAAGATACAAAAAAAAGCTTCCAGCAAGGGAGTCTTCTTCCCCAGATGACTGTGAGAGAGGTAAGTGATGGATCTTTACTACCTGTTTGCATTTCTCTATTTTCTGACTCTCATTTGGCCAGAAAAAAGGCATGAGAATTCTCTCCTAATTGTTCCTTTCTTTTCCTCCTACCATCGCTATAGATTTTCAAGTGGTATTGGGCAACCATACAATCCTGTGAAAAGTTGCTCAACAGCATCAAGGGACATTCTGCTCCTTCTTTCCATCTTTCAAAACAACTCTGGCTTTGTCATAAGCCATAATTTTTATGGCAATTATAGTTGTTCATGACACTTTCACCTGCAACAAAACCTATTTTAGCTCTTCTGAACCATTCCAAATGTTCTAGAATTTGACTGATCAGATCTTAAACCAAGTTCTCATCTGTTCTCAGAACAGAACAGGTTGAAGGCATTTCACACAGACCGCAGCCCAATAGTATCAATTCATCTCAAAGAAGCATAGCAGAGAGACAGTGTCCTCAGCCATGCAAGATGTCTGATTCAATGTGCTTTCAATCCTGCAGAGCTTGTGGCAACAATTTCCTTGTTGTTCTTGGCAATTTAAGTTAACCTTTGTGAAATCAGTAGTGTTGGTAGGCCACGCAGCTAATTATTTGGAGTGCCTGGTCAGGCTTCCAGAGGCCAAGATCAGCTAGTTCTCTAATCTGTCTCCAGCCCTCCCTAAGCCTGAGCTCTTCAGGCTTCTATGATCCTTTCTCACTGCACCATGTTATTTCATGGTCAGCTTTTTTTTTTTTTTTTTTTTTTGTGTTACGCGGGCCTCTCACTGTTGTGGCGTCTCCCATCGCAGAGCACAGGCTCTGGACGCGCAGGCTCAGTGGCCTTGTTGGAATTATCCAACAAGTTAGTGGCTGAGCTGAAACAGTGTGGTCTCTGCTATCCCAAATCTCCCAATCTATTTGGAGACCTGAGAACACACACCTGAAACACAGTCAAGAGGACTGGGCTCTTTTCTTCTCCATCAGTAGAGAGAAAATGGGATATGACAAGGGAGGGCCTTAGAGGGACCCATTCATGATCTAAACTTAATAACAGAGCTGCAGGTAGGTAAAAACCTCTTTGGCTGAATCTACTTTGACCATGCCATGTCCTTTCCTGTGATTTTTCCCTTCCGCAAATTGGAGGAAATGAAATTTTCTTTAAGTATGGGCTGTTAGTCATTTGAAACAGTTTTCCTCAGCGTCTGTGGAATCTCCTTCCTAGAAAGGCTGTTATAGTTGGCACAGACTGGCTGTAAGGAAGATCTGGCAGGAGATCTGGGCCAGATGGTAATTATAGTCTCTATAGCCATAATTCTTTAGCAATGAGGACCAAGAAGGAAGGCATTTGTTTCAAGTATCCATGACGAGGAAGATTTCATACTTAAGTGTTGCTTGGTCCCAGGTCAAAGAGGTTCCAGCCACATCTCCCCAACTTATGCCTGTGTCGTGCTTTCACATCACTTGTGTGTAGCTTAAGGAGGGAGGAAAGGGACTTCCCTGGCAGTCCAGTGGTTGGGACTTCACCTTCCAGTGTAGGGGGGTGAGGGTTGGATGCCTGGTTGGGGAGCTGGGAGCCTCAGGGTCAAGGAACCAAGGCATAGAACAGGAGCAATATTGTGACAAATTCAATAAAGACTTTGAAGATGGTCTACAACAAAAAAAATCTTTAAAAAAACACAAAAGGGCAGAAAAGAGAATTCAAAAATGGATCCACCACTACAGTTTTAAGATACTTCTTAGGAATCCTTTGCTCTCTTGAGTGAAAGAATTTTTTACTATATGACTAAAGAACTAACCGTTATTAAATCTGCACATACTCAGAGCTTCAGACAGTTTAGCCTAGAACAGTGCTCAAAAGCTTCTCTGCCCATCTTGAGTTCCAGCCTCCTGTGATGCCATAACTCTAATATCACAACTGACCTCCTGTCCTCATCCTTGTTTCTAAAATCTGAACAAAGAACCCTGAGCTCGGCTTTAGGTGGGAGACATGGGGTGTCTCCCTGACTATGAAAGTATGGGAGACCCTGAGATGAGTCTACAGGTAAGATACTGGGAAATCTTGATCCCTGCAGGGCTTTCAGCAAAGAATTAACACCAATCTGTTAGGTACAGAAACTGAGGAAGATGTGACCCCAAACAAACCTGACCCAGACCTTGGAACGGTTTCAGTTGTTTCCAATGTTAACAAGAAGCCACTAGGAAGAGAGCTGCCACAGAGAGGGAAAAGTGGAGAGTACTTGTTTTAAGCCTCAAATGTCCAAATGACCTTCCAGGACCCAGTGGGACACTACCTCCTGGGTGCTGCGTGGTCCATCAGCTTCATGTGTGAGCTCTGAAAAGGCTCTTCCATTCAGCCCAATTTCTCCCCTTTGTCACCAGCTTCTTCTTTAGGTCCAGGCCTCAGAGGAAAAATAAATCACATTTTCATCCTATTCACCTTTGCTTCCCAAGCATGTCCATGAGAGCTGTCTTAGTCTGTCTGGACTGCTATAACAAAAATACCATAGGCTGGGTGGCTTAAACAACAAACATTTATTTCTCACAGTTCTAGAGGCTGGAAGTCCAAGATTCAGTGTCTGGTGAGAGCTCTCTTCCTGGTTCATAGACACCAGCTTCTTTCTTGCTGTGCCCTCACATGGTGGAAAGGGCAAGAGAGCTCTGCAGTCCCTTTTATAAGGACACTAGTCCCATTCATGAGGGCTCCATCCTCAAGACCTAATCACCTCCCAAAGGCCCAGCCTCCTAATATCATCACATTGGGGGTCAGGATTTAAACATATGAATTTGAGGAAGACACAAACATTCAGACCAGAACCAGAGCTGTGAGAGTTCTTCCCTACATCAAACTGGATTCTGATGGACTGAGTATTGTTCTCATAATCCTGGTCTCAGTCCTGAAGTAATCTTAAAGAGTTACCTTACCATCTTGTACATCCCTTAACTCCTGGAAAAATCAATTTAGCCATGACAAGATGATGGTTATCTAGCTTTTTAAAGACACAGTGTTTTTCATAAGCAATTTATTGAACAACTATCTGTACAAGCATGTTCATAGTTTATAATAAGAAAATTAGTTAACAGCCTAAATATCCATTAGTAGGATAATGTGTTGTTCCTGGAAGAGCTTCTGTATCATTTAAATTTTTGAGAATGAAAATGCTTTCATATTACTTGTGTCAAGTCATTGCTGTAGCCTTCTAAGTGATCCCCTACCTTTGTTTTCGCCCTTTGTAATGGTTCTCACTGCTTCTTCAGTGATCTATTAAAATGCAAATGTGACTGTGGCACTCCTGGGCTTAAACGGTTTGTGCCTCTTTGTCTACCCATCACGTTCTGAGCTCCTCAGTGTAAGAGCCCTCATGATCTGTCCCTGCTCTCCTCTGCAGCCTCGGCTCCTGTGCCTGTGCTCTGCTTTTCCTACCACACATGACTTGTCGCCATCCCTGAAGCCATCAGTTTCTTTCACAGCTACATGGCTTTGCACTTACTCTTGCTCTTTTTTAAAAAATAAATTTATTTATTTTATTTATTTATTTTTTTGGCTGCATTGGGTCTTCGTTGCTGCGCGTGGGCTTTCTCTAGTTGCCACGAGCGGGTGCCACTCTTCGTTGCGGTGCGTGTGCTTCTCATTGCGGTGGCTTCTCTTGTTGCGGAGCACAGGCTCTAGGTGCGCAGACTTCAGTAGTTGTGGCACATGGGCTTAGTTGCTCCATGGCATGTGGGATCTTCCTGGACCAGGGGTCTAACCCATGTCCCCTGCCTTGGCAGGCAGATTCTTAACCAATGTGGCACCAGGAAAGTCCCTCTGCTCTCTGCTTTTAGTACCTTCCTCCTCCTTGTCCAAAATAAAATTCTAACATAACGTCCTGCTCTACTCTCAGAAAAAGAAGCCCACCTGTTCCAACAGTCACTATGGGCTCTTAGCTCGCTCTGCACAAACTGTGTTCATGATTTGCCTGCCCCTCTAGAGTGCGTGCTCTCGGGAGCTGAGAGGTGTGTTCATCTCATATTCCCCACTGAAGCACAGGCCCTGTTGGACACTAAATATTGAATGGATGAATGAACAAGTGTATGATTCTTCTAGTGCTTATATCTATTAATTCCTGGTGTTTGTTTTAGGCTATACCCAATTATTTAAATCATGTTCACATATACAAAAGTATTGGGCTGGGGAAAGAGAGGTCCCATGCAAAGTGTTCATTCTCAGCCTCAAACCCTCTGACAGATCACCCTGCTCACAATAAGAAAGCTCATTTGTGATCCTTAGCTACTCAAAATCTTCTGTGACACTTGGAACACATCTGGGGACTTAGCTGGGATACACTATGTCTTTGGGGGGGATCAGAATCATCTTAGGATTTGAGCCAAATTTAGCCTACGCCACTCGTTTGGTTTTTTGTGCCAGGACAGCATAGGTATGGGGGTCCTATTTTTTTTTTTTTTTTTGGCCACACCTTGAGGCTTGCAGGATCTTAGTTCCCAGACTAGGATTGAACCCATACCCTCAGCAGTGAAAGTGCGGAGTCCTAACCATTGGACCTCCAGGGAATTCCCTAGGGGTGGTTATTGTCTAAACCTGTTGCCAAAACAATTTTGAAGTCTGTAAGTATTCCAAACATGGTTAAAATGAATTCCCCAAGATGGCTTATTTGCATATGTGTGTGAATTTGCTTTAGGAATAACTGCTGACACTGACAAAAGCACTGACCTCTCAAAGCACCCCACGCTTGTAGTACAGCACTTATAGGGCACTTAACGATTGGTTCTCTACAGCCTCACTGGAAAGGAAGTTCCACAGGGCAAGTAGGTTCATTTTTTCCATACTTATTGATACACAGAAAAGAATATATATAACATACATGTAAGGTATGGAGCATAGCACTATTTCTTATCTTTCTATCCCTACTGCCTAGAAAAATGCTTGGTACAATAAATGTATGTTGAATAAACAAATGATTCTTCTATGAATAAGTGAACCAGATAGAACAGCATCTCCCAGATTAAATACCCATCAGTTGTCAGATAGCTAAAGGCATTATTCTAAGGTGGACTTAACTCCCTACTATATGTATGAGAACCAAATTTTACTTTCCAGACTGATCCTCTTCCTGTCTACCGTTTGCAAGTTCGGTAGTGTGAGATCTCTATCATAGGGCTGCACGGTGGAGACAACAGGGCGTGACTGAAAGACCACTGACTAAAGGCAGACAATTCTTTAGCCAGAGCTCTACCATTTTATAGTTGTATGACCTTGGGCAAACTATATACCATCCCTAGGAATCAGTTCTTTAACCTATTAAAAGTGGGTTATTAATACTTACCTGCTGGAGTTTCAGGGAGTGTAAATGAAATAACATCTGATGTTAATTACCTTCTCACATTATTTCAGGTAAAGAAACCTGTCTAAATATTTCTAGACCGAAATCATTGACCTCTGCTATTGATGGCATACTGGAAAGTAGCTTAAAAGCTGTATTTACAGAGTTGCCATCAACCTGGGGGTTTCTGCTTCCCTCTTAAATTCATGGGCCATATCAGACTTGCTCCTTATTAACTTGCAGTTGCATCTTTCCTTGGTGGCTTTGTATTGCTTTTTGCCCTTCGTGGTAGCTAAATCCTACACATGGCATCCATGGAGTTTTTGTCTTTCACATATTCCTGAGGAGTCACTTTGGTTTTTCCCCTTGATTTAACCTTAGAGACAAATCAATAGGTAACTATGGTTCTCTCCTGAACAGTAAAGAAAATGGAAAAAAAAAAAAAAAAAAAAAGAGAGCGAGAGAGAAAGAAAAGGGAATTTTCGCGTCCGGAGCCTGTGCTCCGCAACGGGAGAGGCCGCGGCAGTGAGAGGCCCGCGTACCGCAAAAAAAAAAAAAAAAAAAAAAAAGAGAGCGAGAGAGAAAGAAAAGGGAATTTTCTGCGCGGTAATTCTCACAGTTTATGGTAATGCCATGCCTTTGTACTTTTTTCTGATGGACACACCATAGTTCAAGCGGTTCGATTTGGTTCTGCATAAGCAGTCCCCTCTTCTAGAATAGGTTATGTATTGTGAAGTGTAATTACAAAGCCAGTCATTTAAAACTCACATTGCCAGTGCCCACAGGAATGAGGTTACCCTGGGTCACTGGGTTCTCAGGGCAGTCCACAAAAGTCTATTTAACCCTGAATGTTGCTGACCTGGCGCACAAGATGCAGCTAACTCCCAATAACTCTGTACGTCCTTGGCTCTGCAAGAAGGCACTCTGTGTTCCAGCCCCAGGTGCCAGGGACACAGCTCTCCCTTACTCCCTACTTGGCTGGGCCCTCAGCTAGGAGTTGGGCTGTGCCAGGGAGGGGGCTGGGGAGAAGGGCAGAAAACCCTGGGCACCAGCGCCAGAAATTTGACTCTCTTAGAACCTCATTCTAGTCCTTCAATAATAGTAATAATAATGACATTTGTATGGTGCTTTATGATCTACAAATGACATATTTTCATCCTTATATCTCACTGGTCTCATTTGGTTCTTACAAATCCGTTGAATTTGTAATTGTTATAATTTCATTTAACAAGCAAGAAAACTGAGGTTCAGAAGTGAAAGATTTTTTCTAAGGTCAGTGGGGAAGGGTGTGAAAAAAAGATCAATTGCCACCCAAGCATGGGTGCTTTTGACTAGGTCTTCCTCCACGCCCACGTTTGTATTTCATTTATTTACAAAACACTTCATGTTTACTAGGTGCCAGGCACTGTTCTAGAGTTCTACAAATATCAGCCCACTTAATATGGCTCAGTCCTGAGTTAAGTTTTGCCTTATTTTCTTTTTCACTTTTAAACTTGTGCCTTGATCACCGTGGATTCGTCTTAGAAATGGGTGGTGACTTTAACAATGTTCCCCAGAGGCACATGTTTTAGTCAGATGGGCTTGAACTACTGTGTCAAGTGATCTCTGACTCTCATATTTCTGTTATCAGGTGAGTTGTTTTCAAGAGTCAGACTCTGCCACATAGTTTAAATATGACGTGAGCCTTTATATTCGCAAATCCAGCAGGCCTCTCCATCATAGCCTTTTTTATTTGAAGACGAAAGAAACTGTCTCCAACCAGAGCTAATGTCTCAGCCAATGGAATATTGCCCTTAATAAACCCTCTACTGAATATTTCATCCGAGTCTGGCAGTTCTGTGCTTCTTGGCACCTAGAGAGTATTTGACCAGCTTAAGAGGAGAGTAGCCCAGCAGCTACCAGAACAGGATCTGAAATAGACCTCTGGCTTTGAATTCTGGCTCTCCTTCTTTCTATTTTTGATCTTCGGCAAGTTATTTACCCTATCTGTGCCTCAGTTTTCTCATCTTTAAAATGGGGACAGTAATAGTGCCAACCTCACAGTGTTGTTGTGAAGCCTGCCCCATTCTACAGATGAGAAAATTGAAGCTCAAGGAACGGTAAGGAATTTTCCCAAGACCACACAATTAGTATGTGCTGGAGCTGGGGTTTGAATTTAGAGTTGCCTGTTTCCAAAGCACATACTTTACCAGCGGTAGGGATAGATTCAACTTCTGGCCAGGTGGTCAATCAGATGTGCTATGTTGAGAACAATTCTGAGACTGCATTGGAGCTGAATGGGAATGAGTGTAGGCACAGGAGGGGAGATGGCATATGTCATTCCCACTCGGCACATCCACTGATAGACCTGGACATCATTTAGGAAGGGGGCCCCAGCCTGGGAGCTCCTGTAGGGCAGGTGCCACATCTTATTGGTATCTGTCTCCCCAGCTCTTAGCACAGTGCCTGCCCAAAGTAGGTAGTAAATATGCATTGAACTAGATTGAATCAAGCTGTCCAAAGACTTGCACCCTGAGGATAGGTCCTCTGCACTCTGGATTTGGGCAGCTTCCTTCTGTTTGCCTTAAAAAAAGGCAAACTTCTAGCCCTAAATGAGACTTGGGGAGGCTCATACATCCATATGTTAAGACCTTCTATAGCCTCCACCCTTATTTCAAGGGCAAATTTAAATGTAAAAATGATACAAACAAGATATGTTGATTTTATTTTACTTCAGTCACTACAATGAAACAACAGCCAGTTTATCCAGCCAATTTATCTTCCTCTCCACTATGCCTACTCACTCTTCCTCCACGCCCAATTACAAAGGCAAATGGATACTATCTTAAGTGTGGGAAGTAAGAAGGATTGATGGGTTAGAGTTTAGAAGTAACATCCTATCTTTGGAACATAGTCAGCCTAGCCTGGGACCACTGATTCTGTTTCATTTTTCCTTCCTGATTTAAAGAGTAGCGGAAGTCTGGAATGTTTATTGTTTCATGAGAGTCTGGGTAAAAGGAGTATTTGACTTGGTTTCATATGCAAACCCTGCTCATCTACTTAGGTGTGACCCAGGCAGAGTGCGCTCTGGAAAACTTGCCCTTCAAGTGTTGTTCTTTGAAACCTAATCTAGTGTGTATCCCTAGAAGGAGGCATGTGGTTACCATCTTCTTCCTTTAAACTAAAATGGTATTTAGATCCTGCAGCATGAGGAGACTGGTGTAATGAAAGCAAGAAGCTGGAACAGATGACTTCTTCAATCTTCTTTTATCTTAAAAAATATTATTGGTCACTTCCTCTTAGCCAGGTGCTATGCTAAATGCTTTTATGTACATTATCTCACTTAATTCTCATAACAGCTTTAGGGCGGAGGTATCATTACCTTACTGTACAGATAAAGTCTTAGACTCCAGAACTATGCTAAGATTGCATAGTTCCCGAGTGGTTAAACCTCATTTATTCAGTAAATGTTTGTTGAGCCCCTGCTTGTTGCCAGGCACTGGAATAAACTCTAGAAATACAGAAATGAATAAGAAGTAGCCCTGCACTCAAGAGCTCCCAGTCCAAAAACAAAGATGGATCTCCAAGTGGACTATATAATCAAATGTAGTAAAGGAGTGATAACTGTATGGAAAGGGCATCACGGGAGCACAGATAGAAGAACTCAACCAGCCTGGTAGTCAGGAGGGTCTTAGATGATGAAAGAGTAAGCACTGAACTGGTGAAGGAGGGTTAAAAAGGGACAGACTGCATCCCAGGCATTGGGAGGGGGCAGCACAAGCAAAAGCATGGAGATGAGAAACAGCATTAAGTGTGAGATCTACAAATGTGGGGATTGCTGGACTGGTGTAGGTGTGGAGATGGGGCTGGCATGGTTAAGCAGGGGCCAGGTCAAGGTTGTCCCTGTAGTTTTGCTTTTCCAATGACCTATACTCTTCCCCTTGAAACTTACATTCTGTGAAGAAGCCTGTCCCCTGCTGAGAATCCAGAAATGGTCGCAGGGACTTCCCTGGTGGTCCAGTGGTTAAAACTCCACACTTCCACTGCAGGGGGCACGGGTTCGATCCCTGGTTGGGGAACTAAGATCCTGCAGGCCGAGCGGTGCAGCCAAAATAAATTAATTAATTAATTAAATTAAATTAAAATGGCCCAAACAGTTACCCTTAGGTGAAAGTTTAAATCAGATAGTCTACTGGGAGGGAGCGTGTTGCTGCAACCCAGAGAATCATTTCTTCTCTAGGAGGTTCCTGGGCCATCTCTTAGCAGATCAAGTATCTAGCCAGATAAGCAATTGAAGAGCTAGGGACAGAGATTAGAGTCACTGTGTAACAGTGGGTGACTCCTCTGAAGCCCACACCCTCACTGGATTGTTGTGATGCAGCAGTTAACTTCGACCTCTCCCCTCCCACCCTGGCTTTCTCTCTGTCTCCATCCTCCTACAAACTATCTATATACCTCTGCCCTTTTCCTGTGTTTGTCTTTGCTGTTCCTTCTTTGAGCTTGCATGGGATGCTTGTCATCACTGACATGAACTGAATGTATAAGGCTTGGCCTCCACAACAGCGTTTCCTAACTGAACTACAGTACAGTCAAATCAGCGGCATGAATCCTCTGGGACCCAAGATTAAGAGGATGAGATGAAAGCTTCTAAGTGGGAAACACAACAGCTAGATCAGAGTTTCCCAAAGTGTGGTCTGTGGACCACCTGCATCAGAAGTGTTTCTGTTGAGTGGAGATTAAAGGGTCCCAACCCAGGCCTATTGATTCCAAATACCTTGGAATATAGCCAAGAATTCTGTATTTTTAACAAGCCCACTGGAAGATCCCTTATGTGTGTGTGTGTGTGTGTGTGTGTGTGTGTATGTATATATATATATATGTGTGTATATATACATAAAACAATTGCCTAGAACAGGAATCACAAAATGGCAGCCATAGATCAAACTCACTTGCAGATCTATCTTGTTTGGTCCTTACCGTGTTTTAAAAATCAGAACATTTTACTCAAAAATCTAGATTTCTGGCTTCTCTCTATAGAGGCAACCTGGAGCCTATATTCACACAATGATCATCTGAAGCTAGCTATGTAAGGACCATCCTGTTTCACTCAGCATGCTGTTAGTCCCCAGAGCCACCAGGGCCTCCCATGGCCTAATATCCTCACCGTTGACTTGGGTTCCTCCAGGACAGGTACCAGGTTTTTGTCATCCATGAATCCTCAGTCTCTAAAACCAAATTTACAGAAGAGAGTGAATAAATGATGTTGACTAAATGAATGGGCACAAGCTCGATGATAAACTCCTCTTGGTTTGGATAACTTAACTGCAAGTTAAAAAAAAAGCCCTGGTCTTGGGTGCAGGACACACAGATTCTCATCCTGGTTCTACTGCTGATATCTTTAGCTATATCACCTCACTTCTCAGAGTTTAAGTTATCTTAACCATAAAAAGAGCTATAAGGATAGATTTGATCCTAAATTCTTCAATCTCGAACAGCGTCTCTAAGTTGCGGGTAGCTTCCATTTTAAAACTGTACATGGTAGAAGAGGATATTGTGAAACTCAGCCCCAGCCAGTGTCTCTCTCTGAAGCTCCACACTCACAATGTCATCTGTTCACAAGGCAGTTTGGAATCTTAGTCTAACCTGAGGAGGTAGCTGACTCTCTGCATAGTCGCAGAATGGTCAGTATTTATGGAGAGAGACTGGGCTAACGCCTTCAGTTATGCACAGATGAAGTCCAAACACCTCAGCGCAGTGCAGAAGGCTCTTCATACTCAGCTCCCTGCCAGCTAGCCCTGTGACGCCCCTCCTTTCACCAGCAATACTCAGCTACCTAGCTGCCCCCAAACCCATGCTGTTTCTCCCCTCTCTGCCTTTGTACATAGTCTTTTCCTCACCCCATTCAGCCATCTAGTGAATTCCACTTGGCCTTTAACACCCGGTGGAAAGACCCCTCTGGGAAGTTTTCTAGCCACTGCCCCTGAAACCCTTCTCCAGGCCTAACTTTTCACTCTCTCTCCTCAGTACCTTTTACTTTGCTTCGTACATGTCCCTGTCATTACATCATCACAGTTCTCCTTTATGTGCTGGCTCCCCTACTAGACTGCCCCTTGAGGGCAAGGATCTAGGACACGTCTCAGAAGCACAACCAATGCATGTTGAATGGAGGCTCACCAGCCCTAAATCCCATAAGCTGGAAGGACTGCACCTCGGCAAAGAGCTGACCATTAGCCCTGGTCTTGCCCACATTCCCCCTCCCCCAACACACACACTTATGCATTTTCAGATGCACAGCTGATGGCTGAGCTTTAGAATGACAGGTGATGTTTGCCACGGGTTGATTATCCTGTGTTTCAGCATCAGTGCTGCATAATGTTAATTGTAGGGATTATGTGTAAATAACTACTTTCTGTAGCACTTAGCAATAATGGCATGGCATAGGTAGCATTTCCTAAATTGTTATGAGGAATCCTCTAATCCTCTTTTGGAGAATGTAAATAGACACTGTATTAAAACAGTAATCCTGGGCTTCCATGGTGGCGCAGTGGTTGAGAGTCCGCCTGCCGATGCAGGGGACACGGGTTCGTGCCCTGGTCCGGGAAGACCATTTCCCCTCTGCCAATAATGCAAACGTGTGATCTTGAACCAGACACTTCCCCTTTTGGAGCCTCAAATTCCTCATTTGTAAATTGAATGGATTGAAAAAAAAAATCTAAAATGACATGTCTGGATTAGATTATTTCTAGCAGCCCTTCTAATCCCCATTTTCTATCCTGCTCAGAAGGGATGAACAACTCTGGTTTTGATACCTTTGCTGGGCTAAAAGGCTTACACAATGAGTACTTAGCTACATGCTTTCAGTTCTGCTCTGCCCCACCCTCCGGAACAGCTGGGCAGGACCTAGGATGTTCCCTTAATGCAGCTGTTTCCTGTGGAAGGCCAGATATGATGGGAAATTATCTGGCAATTCTGAGCTGGCTGTGCCAACTCTGGGATGACCTTTTTATTTATTTTTTTTCTGGGACAATCTTTAACATTGTAAGAATCAGCCATCCACTTTTCTTCTCCTTTGCAAGGAATTCCCCATTGCAGGAATCATTGCCCTGAATATCCAAAAAACAATAAATTTGATAGTAAAGTGAAACTCTGGGTTAAGGAGGAGCTGGTGGGTAGGAAAGGTTTGATAGCAATCATCAACCAGGACCCTAAAAACCCCAAGTACCTGCCAGGAGACCAGATCCCCGAGAATGTAGTGAGGAGAGTAAGGCCCAAAGTTCCCCTGGTCTTGAGAGAAAATATAGCCAAACTGGTTCCGTTTAAAAGTACATCTGGCTGGGCTTCCCTGGTGGCGCAGTAGTTTAGAATCCACCTGCCAATGCAGGGGACATGGGTTCAAGCCCTGGTCCGGGAAGATCCCACATGCCACGGAGCAACTAAGCCTGTGCGCCACAACTACTGAGCCGGTGCTCTAGAGCCCACGAGCCACAACTACTGAGCCCATGTGCCACAACTACTGAAGCCCACGTGCCTAGAGCCCGTGCTCCGTAACAAAGAGTAGCCCCCACTCACCACAACTAGAGAAAGCCCACATGCAGCAGCCAAGATCCAATGCAACCAAAAATAAATTAATTAAATAAATTTAAAAATAAATAAATAAAAGTACATCTGGCTGAAGTCAGATTTTGTTTTTTTTGTTTTTGTTTTTTTGGCGGTACGTGGGCCTCTCACCGTTGGGGCCTCTCCCGCCGCGGAGCACAGGCTCCAGACGCGCAGGCCCAGCGGCCATGGCTCACGGGCCCAGTCACTCCGCGGCATGCGGGATCCTCCTGGAGTGGGGCACAAACCCGTGTCCCCTGCATCCGCAGGCAGACTCTCAACCACTGCGCTACCAGGGAAGCCCTGAAGTCAGATTTTGGAATCACGGAGTTCATGTGGACAGGGGTCATTGGTATTTCCTGTTGATGGAGGCCCTATTAGCATGACGTCATGTTCAGAACAGAAAGCCCGCACTTGCTGCTCTGAAGGGTAGCCCCCAAATGGCCACTGTTTAAGACTCACATTACACATAAGCAGAATCGTGGTTCCCTCTGGATATCGTCTCGGCAAAGTCAGAAATACCATTACTCAGAATAATCTGTAGCCAGGATTTTCTTCTTTCGTAAGGTACCACCACTCCAAGATCATTCCTTCTTTCCTTTCCTCTGTCCTAAAAAATTACAGAGCATTCATCCTAGAGTCAAATGACAAAACTAAAACAATTTAGTGTGATGCCCTTTATTCAAGGGAAAGCAGTCCATGGACTGGGGAAGTACAGGGCCTCACCAGCAGTGGACTGCTCTTCCCAGGGATTTTGGGCAAGAGCAAGTTTTGCATTAGAAGTGGCAACACGAAACAGGGCATGACTGGCTAGGAGGCCCTATTTTCTAGGGTCAGGTAAACCAGCTAAAGCTGAGCTGGAGGACTGAGATTGGTGTTAGGCTTCCTTGACAGTGAGGCATTTCCCGTAAGTGTTGCTGACTTAGGTTTAGATTTGGGGGTGGGGGGCGGCACGGGCACTGGGATGCCTCCATTTTGTGGGTCCCGATAGAGGAATTAACTTTATGGTTGTATTTCAGATCTTGCACTGGGCATCATGGTATGTCACGGAGCCCGGGTGGGTGTATGTAGTACAACTCTTATAGGGATTGGGTCCAAAAGTTAATGTCTAAGGCAAAAATCAAGTATTATCAGAAATACCCTTGAAAATATTTAAAATCATCCCCAAGGGTGGTGAAATGGTCACACTATGAGAAGCACCAGGACAGCTGAGGGACCTGAGTTTAACTGAGGGATTCTGTCATTCATCCCACACTTCTCCAGGCCATTGACTCAGTGTGTGGAATGGTACTAGTTAAATTACAATGTTTCTCTCAGAGTTTTATTTGTTTTGTTCTGTTTTGGCTGAAATTGAACTTGTGTAAGCTACATATGTGTATGACACTCATTCGGTGAAATACATAGAAAAATACCTACACTCATCCTGCTAAGTAAGGTTACTCCCCAGGAGAGGACTGGGATTGGGGATGCTAAACAAAAAGAAGGTCAGAGAGGACCCCAGGCTTCTCTATAATGTTTTTATTTTTATTTAACACAGAAAATGTATTCACATTTTTCTTGTGTAACATGAAAAGATCCCTGACTACAGGTTGCTCACTATCAGAGGGAGACAGGCATGAAAATAAACAATAAGATAGATAGTTATAAGTGCTGTAATAGCATTTATGAGAGGCCATAGCGGAGGGGAGCAATTAATTTTTCCCTGCTACTTAATCTCATCCCTGTCCTTTTATTCTATGTTCAAGGAAATACAGTTGAAGCCCTGCTTATCTTGCTTCAAGGTGACCCCTAGATAAGGCTTGGACAGTTTGGCCTGTCTTGCTAGGTCCCTCCCCTGCCCCAGGGAAGGGCAGCTCTTATAGTATGTAGGGCTAGGAGAAGCACATAGACATTAAGAGGAGGCATCTGCTTGAGTTTTCTAATCTGCCACGTTTTTTTCTGCCATCACAGGGATCTTGCTAAGGGTGAGAGGGGACCTTGGACATTGGACCTCAGTGTGTTGGCCCACTGGTGGACTCACTCTTGGCAGTGACTTCTCCTCCTCTTTGTCCTTTGTGAGGTAGAATGGACAAGAATTATTATTTCCTTGTTATGGACTTGGAATCAAAGGCACAGCAATCAGAAGCAGAGATGAGAACCCCACACTGGTTTGCTCCCCAGCCCAAGGCCTTGTCCATCTAACCCTTCACGCTCTCACTGACCATTTCAGAAGGCAGTTATAATAAGCTCTGAAAGTAGAACCCTTGTGAAAATTAATAAAGGGGAACCTCACTAAAATGGAGTTGGGAGGCCAGAAAGGGGAGCTCTCATGCATGTTCCACTTGACATCAACACAGATCCTAACAGGAAGAGACATACCTTGCATCTCGGGCAGGAAGTTACACTACTTTAGTACCACCATTAAGAGGAAGATTTTCTCCTTGCATGGCAACAAGTCAGCCAATGAAAAGCCACTATACTTAGAACACCAAGTTTCTTCCAATGGACTTTTTGTTTTTAATAGTCCCTCTCAACTTCCCTTCTCCTCTATAAGAGTTTCCTCTCCTTTGCTTTACGGGACTTACATGTGTTTCACCATAGTTGCATGTCCCAAATTGCAATTCTTTGCTGTTCCTGAATAAACTTGTTTTGCTGGTAAAATAACCAGCAGTTTTACTGTTTCAGGTTAACACCTAGAATCCATAGCAACAGAACCATAGGAAGTCCATTGGATAAATGTTCAGAGTACTTTCCTGACACAGGCTATAGCGTGAGCTCTGTTCCAGACCTAGTGGGAAAACTCTACAACTCTTTTCCTGGGAATGAGGTCCTTCTCAACTGAAGGTTGTGCTTAGTATACTAAAAATTGCAGACCTGCCACAACTAGGACCTGATGCAACCAAATAAATAAATATATATTAAAAAAATTTTTTGCAGGTCCTAGACTGAGATGGAATTCACCACATTTTATCTGTGAGATCCTGAATAGATTACTTGACCACCCTGAACCTCAGCTCTTTACCTGTCATATGGGAAAAACACCACCCTCCTCACTAGATAACTGTGAGGAATGAATAGAAGTCAGATGCCTGGCCCAAGGCAGGCATTCAGCATATTCCCACTCAATCTTTGGATCTTTCCTACTGGGGGTATTGGCTGCACAAACACATGGGAGGACTTGCCTGGTTTGGTGAGTTAGCTTAGTGTGAACAATCAAACCTACAAGGTATTCGAAACATTAATGTCTGCACCCATGGAGAGGATCTTCGTTCAAAAGTGCCTCTTTTCAGACTAACTTGGGCCTGAAAGAATAGAAAAAGAAAGAAAGAAGGAAAGAAAGAAGGAAGGGAGGAAGGGAAAGAAAGAAAGAAGGAAACTTTGAGTGCATCATTTTTATTGCTTCTTTTTTTTTCCACACACAGAGAAATTGAGATCAGTTGGCCGGGGCTGTGGACATTCTGAACTCATCTTTTTATACATTTCAAGAAGCGATATAATGCTTTTATCAGTGTTTGATGTTGGTAATGACTGCATTGTGTGGTTTTCCAAAGACTTTCTCTTGGATGAAGGCATTTGATGATGGAGGACATTGGCCATTAAAGTTTTTAGGCCTCTGTCTCAGCAATAAAATGAGACGAGGATGTATGGCAGCATTTATACATGGTTTTCCTCTAGGATTAATTCTAGACCTCGCTGTCCCCAAAGATCTTTACTTTTAAATTAGCTGAAACACTTTGGTTGCCATAACAGAATTCATTTAAAGTTGGCTGAAGGGAAAAGTGAGAAATATATATTAAAAATGATTAAAGAAGACAATTTAGGTGATACAAACAAACCTTATTTAACACTTCATGAAGCAGGCAGCCTCCATTCCCAAGGGTCCAGAGAACTGCAAAACGGGGCAGAAGGCAGATAGCTTTCATAGGATAAAGAACAAAGAAGAGAAAAGTAGAAAATATCTGATGAACTGGGGCCACACAGTCAACCCTGTTTGGGGTGAGAAGGAAGAAGAAAATAAGTATAGAGCCCAGAGCTGGATTGGCATTTGGGGGTTGGCTGACTGGATATGCTGCATTTCTGATCACGTGGAGCATTTACAGGGCCATGAAAGTTATCTAAATTTCCATTTGCTGACATGGTACCCTGGGAAGGAGTGGCCTAGAAATTTATTTCAATATGTATTTGTATATGCTATATACATGTTCATGGATATGCATATTTATGTATATGTATATTCTATGTATGTACACTATGTATAATGTATAAGGATATGTATAGTCCTTTCTTATGGAATCTGAAGACAGAAATACAGTAAAGCTGTAGAAGAGGAAACTGCAGAGGCATTGGGCCATCTTGCATGTCTGTTGAGCTCTTCTCTCCTCCCCTCCCCCTCCCCTGGTGTTATATAGCTGTTACCACTCTCCTGAGAGAGTGATTGATGGATATGGTTCCAATTAGTTCTAAGTCAGGGCTGATTAGATCACAAATTCTAATTCCTGGCTTGGGTAAGGTGTCCATCCTGGCCAATGAGCTACTATAGGCAGAGAAAATGAGGTACCCAGTACAGAACTGGCTGCTGGAGCCTGTCCTTTATGAGAAGGAAGACACACTCATTACAATTTATGACCAAGAACTGGAGATCAATCTGGACTGTGTATCAACACGGCATAAAGAAAGCAAACATGACCAAATATGAACAAATATAACCAAAGTGACCTGAATCATGACTGAGAAGGATAAACAAAACAAGGGCCTGTCTTGTGGGTGGGTTTAGATGGAGAAAAGGAAGCAGGGTCTGATGGCAGTAAAAAAAAAAAATGGGATGAAGAGAATCCTTGTGTATGATACCTGGAGGCAGAGCAGCAGGATAGTGTCACTAAGAGAGAGGAAAAGCGAGCAGGAAGGGCAGCTGGGGCCACTGCCTTGCTCCCTAGAAGAGAATCTCCCCTAATTACTCCCACGTTAGCATTTTGTAACCCCCTTCCCCTTCCAACATCCTAATTCTAAATAAGGTCCATGTCTTTGATTTCCCATCTTCTTCCCTAATTGAAGGAAAGCATTTGGGGCTTCCCTGGTGGCACAGTGGCTGAGAGTCCGCCTGCTGATGCAGGGGACACGAGTTCGTGCCCCCGTCCGGGAAGATCCCACATGCCGCGGAGCGGCTGGGCCCGTGAGCCATGGCCGCTGAGCCTGCGCGTCCGGAGCCTGTGCTCCACAACGGGAGAGGCCACAGCAGTAAGAGGCCCACGTACCGCAAAAAAAAAAAAAAAAAAGGAAAGCATTTAAAAGAAAATAAACAGTGATGGCAAAAATAATAGCTTCCGCTTACTAAGAGCCTACTAAATGCCCACTGTCTTACATAACTTATCTCTACTTCTTACAACAACTTTGTGAGGCAGACATTGCTATCCCCATTTTATAGACATGTAAAATGAGTCTCAGTGTGATAAAGGAACTTTCCCCCAAGTCACACAGCTACTAGACGCTGACACGAGTCAGACCCAGGTGTGCTGATTGCTGCCCACCACACCTCAGTGTCCTGTATGGGGGGATGAGGAACTGTGTCAGCTTCCTACTGCTGCTATAACAAATTATCACAAACTTAGTGCCTAGAAAAAGGCAAATCCATTATGTTACAGTTCTAGAAGTCAGAAGTCCTAAAGTCAAGGGGTTGGCAGGACTGCATTCCTTCCAGAGGCTCTGGGGAGAATGTGCTTCCTTGCCTTTTCCAGCTTTGATGAGCTACCTTGCATTCCTTGGCTCATGGCCTCTTCTTCCATCTTCAAAGCCAGCAGCATTGTGTCTTCGAATCTCTAACTCTGCTTCCATCTTCTCTCACTCTGATCCTCCTGCCTCCCTCTTCTAAGGACACTTATAATTACACTGGGCCCACCAAGATAATTCAGAATAATCTCTCCACCTCAAAATCCTTAATTTAATCACATCTGCAAAGTCCCTTTTGCCATGTAAGGTGACATATTTCACAGGTTCCAGGATTAGGATGTGGACAGCTTTGGGGACCATTATCCTGCCTCCCACATGACCCACATCTGTGTCATTGACCACTATACCCCCAGTACCTAGCACAGTGCTTGTTGCTTATAAAGTGCTCCAGAAGTATTTGTTAAACTGATGAATGAGGAATAGTAAAATAGACTAACTTCAAATCCTATCCTCTGCTTCTGTTTTTATTTTTTATTTATTTTTATTTATTTATTTTTTGGCCATGCCACGCTGCTTGCAGGATCTTAGTTCCCCGACCAGGGATTGAACCCGGGCTCCCGGCAGTGTAAGCAGAGTCCTAACCACTGGACCGCCAGGGAATTCCCTGTTTGTTTTTATTTTAATTTTAGGTTCATCTATCTTATGATATGATAGGACCAGAGGACAAACTCTATGGCTGAGCGATCAGTTCCTCCAGTGAGCCCCAAATTTAAAAATGGACAAACCTTGATACCAGAGTCTATCTTCTTAGGTTGAGAGTAACTCTAGGTTGTAAATAAACTCTTCAAAGTGCAGACTGACTGCCTGTGACCTAGAGCGGTGAGGCCTTCAAAACCCTTAAGTTCAAAATAAACCACAAACAAACAACCCAATTTTAAAATGATCAAAGGACTTGAATAGACATTTCTCCAAAGAAGATAGACAAATGACCAATAAACATATGAAAAGATGCTCAACATCATTAGCCATCAAGAAATACAAATCAAAATGTCAATGAGATATCACTTTACACCCATTAGAAGAGCTACAATAAAATAAAACAAAATAGGGCTTCCCTGGTGGCGCAGTGGTTGAGAGTCCGCCTGCTGATGCAGGGGACACAGGTTCGTGCCCCGGTCCGGGAGGATCCCACATGCCGCGCAGCAGCTGGGCCCGTGAGCCTGTGCTCCGCAACGGGAGAGGCCACAACAGTGAGAGGCCCGCGTACCACAAAAAAAAAAGGAAAAGAACATGAGACAACTTTTACTGAATTAAATATGGAGAAATGACAGTCTGTTGCTATTTTAAAACCTTGAGGGAATTAAATAATGATGAGAAATAATTTTGTGGTTGGATTAAAGGGTATTTTTAGTAATAATATTTAGTGTTATGAGGTACAGCTTTTATAAGATTGGCAGGAGCGTAAATAGTAAAACCTTTCTGGAGTGTAGTATGTATCAAATGACTTTAAAATAGTGCTTTTAACTCAGTTATTAAAAATTTATCTTAATAAACTAATTTTTGATGTGCATCCTTTTCCCTTCACTTTTAAGGAGATTAAGCCTTTTTATTTTGAGGTAATTGTAGATCCACATGCAGTTATAAGGAATAATTTGTACCCTTTACCCACTTTCCCCCAATGATAACATCTTGTAAAACTATGGTACAACATTACGACTAGGATATTGACGTCAATACAATCCCCAGATCTTGTTGACGCATTCCCAGTTTTACTTGTACTCATTTGTGTGTGTGTGTGTGTGTGTGTGTGTGTGTGTAACTAGTTCTATGCAGTTTTATCACATATGTAGGTTCGTGTATCCACCACCACAGTCAAGATACAGAACGATTCCATCACCACAAAAATACATCATTTTGTCCTTTTATAACCACACCTACCTCCTAATAGTCATAATGATTTAGCTAAAAGGATGTTTCTGGTCGTAATATTTTTAATAGTTAAAAAATGAAATTATCTCAATATTCACTAATAGAATATTGATTACATTAATTAATATATATCTATAAAATAAAATAAATATGATGCAGCCTTTAAATAAGTTGTATAGAAGATTATCCTTGTGACTAGGAAGATGTTTATAATATATTAAGTGAAAATAACCTTTTAAGTGTATTTTTATTTTCTTTTTATTATTCATATTTTCTGAAAGTTCTATAATCACCATGTATTACTTTAAAAGTTTTTTATTGTGGTAAAATATACATAAAATTTACCATTTTTTTAAAAAAGAATGTTTCTTAAACTTGAGGTTTTATTTTAGCTGACATATTACTCTTGTTTCAAATATCCCTTCAGCCAAGTTAGAAATTCCCATCTTTTCATGGTCTACAATTCGTTTATCACAAAGTTTCTTCCTTCCTTCCTCCCTTCCTCTCTTTCTCTCTTTCTTTCTTTGGGCCACGTGGCATGCAGGATCTTAGTTCCCTGCCCAGGGGTTGAACCCGTGCCCCCTGCAGTAGAAGCCCGGAGTCCTAACCACTAGACCACCAGGGAATTCCCAAAATTTACCATTTTTAAGTGTTCAGTTCATTCATATGAAGTACGTTCACATTGTTGTGTGCAGCCATTACCACTATCTATCTCCAGGACTTTTTCATCATCCCAAAATGAAACTCTGTATCAGTTAAACAGTAACTACCCATTCCCTCCTCCCCCTAGACCTTGATAACCACTGTTCTACTATCTGTCTCTAAGAATTTGACTACTACTCTAGGTACCTCGTACAAGTGGAATGATACAATATTGTTCTTTTATGACTGGCTTATTTCACTTAGCATAATGTCCTCATGGTTAAGCCATCCAAGTTGGAGCATGTGTTTGTTGCCATTTTGATTAGTAATCCACAGGCTACCACTAAGCACAAAGTCATTTATAACAAGCCTCATATTTGTGAGATGTTTGCACATTTGTAACCATGAATTGCAAAGCCAAAGGTGAGTCTGGAGTACCAACACTGAATCATCTTTTGGAATGAGTTTGGTGGGGGTGACATGGCAGAAGGCAGGTTAGTTTAGGCTAGGCAAATGACATATGTGAGAACAGAAAAGTGGAAACGCACACAACTTATGTGGTAACAAGAAGCCAACTCACCTTGCTATCCTCAGGCATCTGAGCACAATATTAATGAGGAAAACATAGATGATGCTATGATTTGAATGTTTGTGTCCCTCCCCAGATTCATATGTTGACATCCTAATGCCCAATGTGATGGTATGAGGAGGTCAGGTCTTTGGGAGGTAGTTAAGTCTTGAGGGTGGAGCCCTCATGAATGGGATTAGTGCCCTGTAAAAGAGGCTCCATAGAGCTTCCCAGCCCCTTCCATTACGTGAGGACACTAGAGAAAGCACCAGCTATGGACTAGGAAGAAGTCCTCACCCACCCAAGCTGGCACCCTGATCTCAGGCTTCCAGCCTCCAGAATCATGAGAAAGAAATTTCTGTTGTTTATAAGCCACCCAGCCTGTGATATTTTGTTATAGCAGCATGAACTGACTAAGACATGTTAAGGGCAAAGACTGAGAGGCAAAAAGTACATATAATTAACTTCAACATAAGAAGTGCAAATTCAAGCCAGAGGGAACTGAGGCTGAGATGGGACATGTTCAAACTGATGTGTAGAGGAAGAGGTACTGCTGCTTTGTGTAGTTGGATGGCAGGAGGCCAGGAAAGGGGAGGCACAATCCTTCAGCCTGGCTTCAGACATGCTTGAACTTGCCTGTGAAACTCCTTGATGCACCTGCCAATCAGGATTTGCTGTGTAAGCTGTGTGCCTCCTTGAGAGAAGGACACTGAATGCAATAAAAAGAAACTGTCCAGAAAACGGACCTGTCAGCGGAGGTTAAGATGAAGCATGGTTCTGGGGGCTGACCTGGAAGGCAGGGTAGAGAGAGCCCTTTCTCAGGTTGTTTGTCTGGAGTTCAGGGGCTCCTGAATCAAAAGATAAAGCCTGAAGAACTCAGAGAACCTTGCTTCCTGGTGGCCAGGCTGCTGGGGGTGGGAGCAAAGGCAAGCCCAGGGCAGATGCTACAACTGTCCCAGCCTACCTGGTGAGTCACGTTGTGAGCACTGACTTGTGTCAGGAGGCTGGGTAGGAGCTTACCTGCCTCATCTTGTTTTGGAGCCTTGATATTTTCTTCACTGTTGTGCAGAACCACACAGTAAGGAAGTTGAAGGAGCTGAAAGCAGACGTCAGGAGAAAGGGCTGGTGTTCAAGAGATCCATGTGGGGACAATCGAAAGCCAACAAAAATGGGGACAATGCGAAGCTCTCCTTTTGTTTCATCCTATCAAGCACAAGGATATAATCCTGGATCAGGGGAATAGCTATAGAAATGGATAGGAAAAGAGAGAGCCAGGACATGAGGTGAAAGGGAAAAAAAGTCACAAGCTTAACAAAACATCTCAGAGGGTGAAGAACTTTGGAAGCCACTGAAGGTCAACTTCCCATCTAAAGAAAATGATTGTTAACATTTTTGAGGGCTTCCTTCATGCTAGGCTCTTTTGGTCGCACTGCACACAGCGTGTGAGATCTTAGTTCCCCGACCAGGGATTGAACCCGTGCTCCCTGCAGTGGAAGCACAGAGCCCTAACCACTGGACCACCAGGGAATTCCCCATGTTAGGCTGTTCTAACCGATTTAAGTATAAGTCCTTTAATCCCCTTCAGAGGCCCATGGACATTATGGCCTTTTTAGAGGTGAGGCAATAGGGGCTAAGCAGCCTGCCTGAGGCAGGTAGTGAGTGAGTAGTGGGATCTGGATCAGAACCCAGGCACACTGCTCCAACACCTGCAGGTCAACCATCAATTCTACTTTCTCTTTGGTCTGAGCACGTCCAGAGCCCAAGACCCCTGTGTACTTCTCTTCTCATGTCCCTCCATTTGTGGACCACAGTGAACACATTCAGACTCTGGAGGATGGAGCAAAATATTTTTTTCTGCTTCTATGCAGTTTTCTTTTGGATGGGTAGGCACCTCTTCTTGTCCTCTGAACTTTTTCTACCCTTCTCCTCATGCCCACCCTCAGGAGCCTGCCCTGCTTCATCCTACCACCACATCCTCTGTATTCAGGCCAGTGGGGCCTATCTGCCAAGTCCCTTTGCTCTGGTCCTCGTACTCTTAAGAGCAGAAGGGCCATTTAAAAGAGAAGTCTCTAGGGCTTCCCTGGTGGCGCAGTGGTTGAGAGTCCGCCTGCCGATGCAGGGGACATGGGTTCGTGCCCCGGTCCGGGAGGATCCCACATGCCGCAGAGTGGCTGGGCCCGTGAGCCATGGCCGCTGAGCCTGCGCGTCTGGAGCCTGTGCTCCGCAATGGGAGAGGCCACAACAGTGAGAGGCCCGTGTACGGCAAAAAAAACCCAAAAACAAAAAGAGAAGTCTCTGGCTTGCTAACATTGACTACCTTGGTTAGAAGGCAGATAAATAAAGACCCAAACAATAGTCTGAAAGTGGGGCTCTCCAAGCTGAAAAATGAACGTGCCAGATATACCAAAGAAGAATACCATTTTATTATTCAAGGCAATATTATGAGTTGAAGTGCCTGGTTGGCTCAGAGGGGGATTATAATCTCTTCTTTGCCATTAGCAGCCTTTAGGTTTCATGCCACTGATGCTGGGAAGCCAGGTTTCAAACAGGCCCCAAATGGGTAGTATATGATTCCAGTGTGTCTAAAATCATTCAGCAGAGGTGCTGGTATGCACATACTTGAAACTTAGCAAGCTCTTTCCTTAAGATTCTTACAGCAGAAGGTGACTATGTCTTTTTTGCTTAAATCTTCCTCCTCCCTGCAGAGAATGGAAGGAGCAAGCAGATGAAACAGAGACAGAGAACCCCAAATGGCCATAACCCACCTCAGTGGCAGAGACTCAAGTCCTCAAAATTTCCTTGTGTTGAGCAGAAATTCACTTCCTATGGATCAGGTCTGTACTTTGAAGCCCACAGAGAAAGAACTTTTCTTCCCAATGACAACCCTTAGGCTTCTGTTCTAACAGAGGAAACTCCCTATTTCCTTGATATACATATGTTCATTCCAGTATGCCAGTTTCCAGGCCCCCATCATCACGATCATTCTGTTCTGATTTACTCAAGTTTGCCAATGTACTTTTTTTTCACAGTATGATTTTTTAAATGAGGTATAATTGACATATAACATTATATTAGTTTCAGATGATAAAATAATGATTTGATATTTGTATATATTGTGAAATGATCACCACAATAAGTCTAGTTAACATCTGTCACCATACATAGTTACAAAAACATTTTTTTTCTTGTGATGAGAACTTTTAAGATCTACCCTCTTGGCAACTATCAAACATAATTTGCTAATATACTTTTTAAAATATGGCACTAGGAGTTGAAATATTTTTTCTTGGGAAAGGGTAGTTATGCTGCACACATAATGTCTGACAAGGTAGAAGGAGAGAGAGATGGAGGTAATTTTAAAGAAGTGAGCTCAAAGACCAGAAAGATGGCATTGAAGATGGCACTGATGGTATTCGGTATTGAAAAACTGGGAATAATTGTTCAAGTGTAAGATGATTTGGAGTTGGTTATGCTTCCTGATGGGAAACAGGAAATACAGATTTAGAGGAAGAATAAGAGATTAGGATTGAAGGTATAGATTAAAAGGTCTTTAGCCTAGACATAGGCAATAGTAGCTAGTCCATTGAGAAAGGCGGAGAACTCCCATTTGGGCATGAAGGCAGAGATGAAGGCGGAGACTCCCATTTGTCTAGGATGATCAGGCTGTGCCAGATGTTCTCCTAGCATTAGCATTACCTAGCTTTACAGTTTTGTAAGGTGGGAATTACTGCCTTCATGAGGAGAGTAAAAGGTGAAGTAACTTGCCCAAGGCCACCCAATTACTAAGTGAAAGGGCTGGGAATCCAACTCCGGTGACTTCTCAGGGAGTGTGATGAGTGCCTCAGGAACTTTTCCCCAAACTAGTGGTGTCAAGGATCAGTCACTGAGCACTAGTGCATGAAGGTTTCCCAGGTGGTCTGTAGACTGAGTGCAGATTTAGTGCTTATGAAATAACAAAGTCCACAGTTTACTGGGAGGCTGGGTAGCACAGAACTTAATGGTTAGGAACACAGGCTTTAGAGAGATCTGGCTTCAATCAAGCTCTGCCCCTTGCTTGATGTATGTTCATGCGAAAATGTCTCCAACCTTAGTTTCTTCACCTATGAAATGGTATTAGTAATACCAATTTTATAGCATTGTTATAAGGACTAAATAAGATCATGTTTGTAATGGATGTATTCACATATCTATGTTAGTAAAATGTGTATAAGGAGTATTCATAGTGGAATCTAAAAAATAAAACAAACACATGAATATAACAAAACAGAAACAGACTCACAGATATAGACAATAAACTAGTGGTTACCAGATGGGGGAGGGGCAAAATGGGGTAGGGGATTTAGAGGTACAAACTACTAGGTATAAAATAAATAAGATACAAGGATGTATTGTACAACAGAGGGAATATAGCCAATATTGTATAATGACTTTAAATGGAGTATAATCTATAAAAATATCGAATCACTATGTTGCACACCTGAAACTAATATAATATTGTAAATCAACTGTACTTTAATAAAAAAGAGTATGAGAAGTGCTAAAATAGCAAGCATTCAACAAAATGTAGCTATTTCTTTTCTTTTTTTTTGGTCTTCTCTTGTACTTTATTATATGTCTTTTCATGACTTTTTATATTTTATTTTTTATTGAGGTAACACTGGTTTATAACATTACATATTTCATGTATACAACACTGCATTTCTACTTCTGTATTCACTACAGCATGCTCACCACCAAAAATTCAGTTTGCTTCCATCACCATACAGTTGATCCCCTAATTTTGCCTTCCCCCTGGCCTCTTCCTCTCTGGTAAACACTACTCTGTTCTCTATATTCTGTGTGTTTGTTTTTGTTTGGTTTGGTTTGTTCATTTATTTTTATTTTTATTTTTTAAATATTCCATTTATGAATGAAATCATATGATATTTGTCTTTCTCTACGTGACTTATTTCACTTTGCATAATGTTCTCAAGGTCCCTCCATGTTGTCACAAATGGCAAGATTTCACCTTTCTTATGCCTGGGTAATATTCCATTTTATATACATCTATATATCACATATTCTTTATCCATTCATCCATTGATGGGTACTCACGTTGTTTCCATATCTTGGTTATTGTAAATAATGCTGAAATGAACATAAGGGTGCATATATCTTTTCAAATTAGTGTTTTCATATTCTTTGGATAAATACCCAGAAGTGCGATAGCTAGATCATATGGTAGTTCTAGTCTTCATTTTTTGAGGAGCTTCCATTCTGTACTCCACAGTAGCTGTGCCAATTTATATCCCTACCAATAGTATATGTCACCAATGTCCTTGGGATATTGATAGGGATTACAATGAATCTGTAGATTGCTTTAGGCAATATGGACATTTTAACAATGTTAATTCTTTCAATCCATGAGCACGAAATATTTTTCCATTTATATGTAAGTTGCCTTTTCTCCACATCCTCACCAACACTTGTTATTTCTTGCCTTTTTGATAATAACCATTCTGACAGGTGTGAGGAGATATCTCATTGTGGTTCTGATTTGCATTTGCCTAATGATTAGTGATGTTAAACATCTTCTCATGTGCGTGTTGGCTGTCTGTATGTATTCTTTGCAAAAATGTCTATTCAGCCCCTCTGCCAGTGCATGTGAAACAGGGAGCACCTTTCTATTTGATTCTAACAATTCAACAGATTAGAAATTAGAGGCCTTTCTTTTCTTTTCCAGTAGGTGGCACCATAGCACAAGTTTTTGGTTTCTCTTGTCTGAGCTGCCTCAGGTAAGAGAACTTTTCACTCTCCACTGCCTCCATCAGAGGTGTGGCCCCATGTGGTCCTTATCACTGATTTTGCCTCCAGGGTTGTTGGTGCCTTTGCTGCTGCCAGTGTCACTTGTGTCACCACCTGAAGCACCAGGATGGTGGGTGCTTCCTCTGCATTTGGGATCTTATGAGTTGCAGGCTCTGTGGCTCTCAGCGGAGGGGGAGGGTGGAGAGGGGAGCCAAGGTCATTAAGGCACCTCTGCTGTGTCTGGTGTTAGGTTCCTGGGCTCTGCCACTGCCGCTGGGGTGTAGGGTGCTGGAGTCATGGGTGCTTCCACAGCTGGAGGGACAGGGTCCGAGGCCCCACTATCACTGCTGCCCAGTTACCTGTGGCCATGAGTGCCACTGTGGCCAAGAGGCTGGAGTGGTGTGCACTGCCTCTCCTGCTGCTACTGGGTTCTCTGGGGCTTTGGGCTCAACTGCCACAGCCAGAGGGCCAGGACTGTAGGCACTGCCTCTGCTGTTGCCCCAGTTCTACCTCCTCTATGTGTTCCAGTCCACCCACCCTTAGTTGTACAGATGTGTGGAATTCTCTGGCATCCTGGTATGTTGAACAGAGGCACCTTGTTGAGTTGTGTATGTTTTACTGGTTGTAGATTGAAGGGGAAAGACAAAGATAGTATCTTCTTCTACCATGTTGCTCTCCCAAAGGGTAGCTATTTCTTCCTGGGCAAATTTTCATCTGTCCCTGGCACTTAATATCAAGCCTCTTTCTAAATTGGAGAATGGGCGTGGTGGATTGTAATGTGTCACCTTGGCTAAGTTAAGCTACTTTTCCCAAAATTCCCTTCCCTGTGTATTTCCAGTTAGGATTGTTCACAGAGACATTCTTGCAGGACATTGAGGGCAGAAGTAAAGCAATAGTCATTTTGCAATTCACACACATTGTTATTTATTTGCTGGCTCACCTTGCTGGTGCGAGGCATCAGCCAGGCCTACAACTGCCCTATCTTCCTTTGGATCCTCCTACAGAATCTCTGGCTTTTGGACCAGGTGTGTGTGTTTAGTTCTGTGATGAAGGGTCCCAGCTTCTCCAGGACATCTGTACCATCAAGGTCAGAGGCAACAAGGACTGACATGGTTTTATTGTGGGCTCCATCCTGTGTTTGCTCTCTTCCACTTTACATCCAGGCTCTCTTTCCAACTGCCTGTCTATTGACTATATATATCTCTCCTAGTTAGGGTTGATAGATTTAGCAAATAAAAATACAAGTTGCTCAGTGATATGTGAATTTCAGATAAACAACAAATAATTTCTTAGTATATCATTATTTGAAATTAAAATTTGTGTCCTGTTTTTGGTTTTTCTTTGCTAATTCTGGCAACCCTAAGGGTGGGAGAGAAAGTGACTAGAGAAAGATAAGATTGCTGTGCAGAACCCACTTGAGTGTACATACATTCAACTGAGTGCTTTACCCTAGCAGGGCTTAACTGCCCAGGTATAAGTTAAGGCCAAGGCTGACAACTGAGTTCATCCAAAGTTGGAATTTTACCAAGTGGATCTTGGTAAGAAGCACAAGAGAGTTTAGGGCAGTAGTTTTGCAAATTTGAGTTTCCAAGAGCATCACTTAGAGGACTTGTTAGAACATAGATTGCAGGGCCCTACCCCTAGAGTTTTGGTTTTTTTAAAAATTAATTTACTAATTTATTTATTTTTGGCTGTGCTGGATCTTTTTTGCTGCTCGTGGGCTTTCTCTAGTTGCACTGAGCGGGGGCTACTCTTCGTGGCGGTGAGCGGGCTTCTCATTGTGGTGGCTTCTTTTGTTTCAGAGCACAGGCTCTAGGCACGTAGGCTTCAGCAGTTGTGGCTCGTTGGCTCTAGAGTGCAGGCTCAGTAGTTGAGGCGCACAGGCTTAGTTGCACAGAGGCATGTGGGATCTTCCCGGACCAGGGCTCAAACCCGTGTCCCCTACATTGGTAGGCGGATTCTTAACCACTGCGCCACCAGGGAAGCCCCACCCCTAGAGTTTTTGATTCAGGAGATCTAGAATGGGGCCCAAGAATCTGCATTTCTATGGGAATTCCCTGGTGGTCCAGTGGTTAGGATTCCAGGCTTTCACTGCCAGGGGGCCAGGTTTGATCCCTAGTCGGGGAACTATGATCCCCAAGCTGTGAGGCGTGGCCAGAAAAAAAAAAAGAATTGCATTTTTTATGAATGCACCTGGTCCAGGGGACCACACTTTGAGATCCACTGCAGTAGACTGAAATGGGAGACCATGAGATCTAATGTAGATAAGGGGAGGGAGTAAGGATGGAGGAGGCTGAGGGGCCACAGAGGGTATAAGAAAGAAAGTTCATATTCCTTGTCTTCACAGTGAGCAGAAGACTGTGATGGCTCCCTCCAGATAGCTGTTCTACTTCCTTCTAGCTTTACTTTCCTCTAATTTTGGACTATGTACTGTTCCTGTCTTTCCTCTAATGCTGGCATCTGCCTCCTTTTAACCAGGGAACTTTTGAAAACTCTGGTGTCCAGTCTGATCTATGGGAAGCTGGGCATGAAAACAAATGCACTGATGGAGGCAACACTGCCACAGAGGTGCAGAAGTGAAGGGAAAAAGCCTGTGACTAGTAAAAACTGTTCCAGGGAAAGCATCCAAATTAACTAGTTTTTCTTCCCTCTGAGAAGGTTAGGAATTGGGAAAATCCAAAGAAGGAAAGTTGGGTGAAATGAGGAAAGTAGCTAAGATTTTGTTTCCAGGTGAAGCTCTTCAGGAGCAAAAATATTCCCCACAGGAATCTTAACTACCAAGTCCTTTCTAAATCCTTAGCTATGTCATGGAATATTACATTTTAACCAACTCTTCAAGGAATATGGCCTTAAATGAAAAGGATCTAGATTTTACTAAGTGTATACATATATGTAACACGCTGGACTTAAAATTTCCAAAATTTACAAATAGCTCATACAATGCAACAACAACAAAATAACCCAATCAAAAAATGGACAGAAGACATTTCTCCAAAGAAGACATTTCTAGACATTTCTCCAAAGAAGATGTACAGATGGCCAACAGGCACATGAAAAGATGCTCAATACTGCTAATTATTAGAGAAATGCAAATCAAAACTACACTGAGACATTCACAGAAAGATAGACAAAATGAAAAGGCAGAAGACTTTGTACCAGATGAAGGAACAAGATAAAACCCCAGAAAAACAACTAAATGAAGTGGAGATAGGCAACCTTCCAGAAAAAAGAATTCAGAATAATGATAGTGAAGATGATCCAGGACCTCGGAAAAAGAATGGAAACAAAGATCGAGAAAATGCAAGAAATGTTTAACAAAGGTCTAGAAGAATTAAAAAACAAACAAACAGAGATGAACAATACAATAACTAAAATGAAAAATGCACTAGAAGGAATCAATAGCAGAATAACTGAGGCAGAAGAACGGATAAGTGACCTGGAAGACAGAATGGTGGAATTCACTGCCGTGGAGCAGAATAAAAAAAAAGAATGAAAAGAAATGAAGACAGCCTAACGGACCTCTGGGACAACATTAAATGCAACAACATTCGCATTATAGGGGTCCCAGAAGGAGAAGAGAGAGAGAAAGGACTCAAGAAAACATTTGAAGAGATTATAGTCAAAAAATTCCCTAACATGGGTAAGGAAATAGCCACCCAAGTCCAGGATGTGCAGAGAATCCCAGGCAGGATAAACCAAAGGAGAAACATGCTGAGACACAAAGTAATCAAACTGACAAAAATTAAAGACAAAGAAAAATGATTGAAAGCAGCAAGGGAAAAATGACAACATACAAGAGAACTCCCATAAGGTTAACAGCTGATTTCTCAGCAGAAACTCTACAAGCCAGAAGGGAGTGGCACCATATATATAAAGTGATGAAAGGGAAGAACCTACAACCAAGATTACGCTACCCGGCAAGGATCTCATTTGTATTCGACAGAAATCAAAAGCTTTACAGACAAGCAAAAGCTAAGAGAATTGAGCACCACCAAACCAGCTCTACAACAAATGATAAAGGAACTTCTCTAAGTGGGAAACACAAGAGAAGAAAATGTCCTACCAAAAACAAACCTATAACAATGAAGAAAATGGTAATAGGAACATAAATATCAATAATTACCTTACACATGAATGGATTAAATGCTCCAACCAAAAGACACAGGCTCGCTGAATGCATACAGAAACAAGACCCATATATATGCTGTCTACAAGAGACCCACTTCAGACCAAGGGACACATACAGACTGAAAGTGAGGGGATGGAAAAAGATATTCCATGCAAATGGAAATCAAAAGAAAGCTGGAGTAGCAATACTCCTATCTGATAAAATAGACTTTAAAATAAAGAATGTTACAAGAGACAAGGAAGGACACTACATAATGATCAAGGGATCAATCCAAGAAGAAGATATAACAATTATAAATATGTATGCACCCAACATAAGAGCACATCAATACATAAGGCAACTGCTAACAGCTATAAAAGAGGAAAACAACAGTAACACAAAAATAGTGGGGGACATTAACACTTCACTTACACCAATGGACAGATCATCCACACAGAAAATTAATAAGGAAACACAAGGTGTAAACGACACAATAGACCAGATAGATTTAATTGATATTTACAGGGCATTCCATCCAAAAACAGCAGATTACACTTTCTTCTCAAGTGCACACAGAACATTCTCCAGGACAGATCACACCTTGGGTCACAAATCAAGCCTTGGTGAATTTAAGAAAACTGAAATCATATCAAGCATCTTTTCCGACAACAACGCTATGAGATTAGAAATCAATTACAGGGAAAAAACCATAAAAAACACAGACACCTGGAGGCTAAACAATACGTTACTAAATAACCAAGAGATCACTGAAGAAATCAAAGAGGAACTCAAAAAATAACTAGAGACAAATTAAAACGAAAACGCAATGATCCAAAACCTATGGGATGCAGCAAAAGCAGTTCTAAAAAGGAACTTTATAGCAATACAAACCTACCTCAAGAAACAAGAAAAATCTCAAATAAATAATCTAACCTTACACCTAAAGGAACAGGAGAAAGAAGAACAAACAAAACCCAAAGTTAGCAGAAGGAAAGAAATCATAAAGATCAGAGCAGAAATAAATGAAATAGAAACAAAGAAAACAATAGCAAAGATCAATAAAACAAAAAGGTAGTTCTTTGAGAAGATAAACAAAAATGATAAACCTCTAGCCAAACTCATCAAGAAAAAGAGGGAAAGGACTTGAATCAATAAAATTAGAAATGAAAAAGGAGAAGTTACAACAGACACCGCAGAAATACAAAGCATCGTAAGAGACTACTACAAGCAACTCAGCCAATAAAATGGACAACCGGGAAGAAATGGACAAATTCTTAGAAAGGTATAACCTTCCAAGACTGAACCAGGAAGAAATAGATAATATGAACAGACCAATCACAAGTAATGAAATTGAGACTGTGATTAAAAATCTTCCAACAAACAAAAGTCCAGGACCAGATGGCTTCACAGGTGAATTCTATCAAACATTTAGAGAAGAGTTAACACCCATCCTTCTCAAACTTTTCCAAAAAATTGCAGAGGAAGGAATGCTCCCAAACTCATTCTATGAGGCCATCATCACCCTGATACCAAAACCAGACAAAGATACTACAAAAAAAGAAAATTACAGACCAATATCACTGATGAATATAGATGCAAAGATCCTCAACAAAATACTAGCAAACAGAATCCAACAACACATTAAAAGGATCATACACCATGACCAGGTGGGATTTATCCGAGGGATGCAAGGATTCTTCAATATATGCAAATCAATCAATGTGATGCACCATTTTAACAAAGTAAAGAATAAAAACCATATGATCATCTCAATAGATGCAGAAAAAGCTTTTGACAAAATTCAACACCCATTTATGATAAAAAAACTCTCCAGAAAATGGGCATAGAAGGAAGCTACCTCAACATAATAAAGGCCATATACGACAAACCCACAGCAAACATCATTCTCAATGGTGAAAAACTGAAAGTATTTCCTCTAAGAGCAGAAACAAGACAAGGATGTCCACTCTCACCGCTATTATTCAACACAGTTTTGGAAGTCCTAGCCACGGAAATCAGAGAAGAAAAAGAAACAAGAGGAATACAAATTGGAAAAGAAGTAAAACTGTCACTGCTACTATACATAGAGAATCCTAAAGATGCCACCAGAAAACTACTAGAGCTAATCAATGAATTTGGTAAAGTAGAAGGATACAAGATTAATGCACAGAAATCTCTTGCATTCCTATACACTAACAATGAAAGATCAGAAAGAGAAATTAAAGAAACAATCCCATTCACCATTGCAACAGAAAGAATAAAATACCTAGGAATAAACCTACCTAAGGAGACAAAAGACCTGTATTCAGAAAACTATAAGACACTGATGAAAGAAATTAAAGATGACACAAACAGATGGACAGATATACCATGTTCTTGGATTTGAAGAATCAATATTGTGAAAATGACTCTAGTACCCAAAGCAATCTACAGATTCAATGCAATCCCTATCAAATTACCAGTAGCATATTTTACAGAACTAGAACAAAAAATCATAAAATTTGTATGGAGACACAAAAGAGCCCGAATAGCCAAAGCAGTCTTGAGGGAAAAAAACAGAGCTGGAGGAATCAGACTCTCTGACTTCAGACTATACTACAAAGCTACAGTAATCAAGACAATATGGTGCTGGCACAAAAACAGAAATATAGATCAATGGAACAGGATAGAAAGCTCAGAGAGAAACCCACGCACCTATGGTCAACTAATCTATGACAAAGGAGGCAAGGATAATACAACAGAGAAAAGACAGTCTCTTCAATAAATGGTGATGGGAAAACTGGACAGCTACATGTAAAAGAAGGAAATGAGAACACTCCCTAACACCATACACAAAAATAAACTCAAAACGGATTAGAGACCTAAATGTAAGACTGGACACTATAAAACTCTTAGAGGAAAACATAGGAGGAACACTCTTTGACATAAATCACAGCAAGATCTTTTTTGTTCCACCTCCTAGAGTAATGGAAATAAAAACAAAAGTAAACAAATGGGACCTAATGAAACTTAAAAGCTTTTGCAAAGTGAAGGAAACTACAAAGAAGACGAAAAGACAACCTTCAGAATGGGAGAAAATATTTGCAAACGAATCAATGGACAAAGGATTAACCTCCAAAATATATAAACAGCTCATGCAGCTCAATATTAAAAAAACAAACAACCCAATCCAAAAATGGACAGAAGACCTAAATAGACATTTCTCCAAAGAAGACATACAGATGGCCAAGAAGCACATGAAAATCTGCTCAACATCACTAATCATTAGAGAAATGCAAATCAAAACTACAATGAGGTATCACCTTACACTAGGATGGGCATCATCAGAAAATCTACAAACAACAAATGCTCGAGAGGGTGTGGAGAAAAGGGAACCCTCTTGCGCTGTTGGTGGGAATGTAAATTGATACAGCCACTATGGAGAACAGTATGGAGGTTCCTTAAAAAACTAAAAATAGAATTACCATATGACCCAGCAATCCCACCACTGGGCATATACCCTGAGAAAACCATAATTCAAAAAGACACATGCACCCCAATGTTCATTGCAGCACTATTTACAATAGCCAGGTCATGGAAGCAACCTAGATGCCCATTGACAGACGAATGGATAAAGAAGATGTGGCACATATATACAATGGAATATTACTCAGCCATAAAAAGGAACGAAACTGGGTCATTTGGAGAGACGTGGATGGATCTAGAGACTGTCATACAGAGTGAAGTAAGTCAGAAAGAGAAAGACAAATATCGTATATTAACGCATATATGTGGAACCTAGAAAAATGGTACAGATGAACCAGCTTGCAGAGCAGAAATAGAGACACAGATGTACAGAAAAAACGTATGGACACCAAGGGGGGGAAAGTGGCGGTGTGGGGGTGGGAGGAGTTGAGAGATTGGGATTGGCATGTATACATTTATATGTATAAAATAGATA